>NC_072734.1:151082226-151214726 GCF_026930045.1 Uloborus diversus | reverse complement strand
ACAAATTCTAAGTTTAAAAAAATTTTTGAAGAAATGTGAAGTCCCTCACAAGTCACACTTTTAACTAGAGCTTTTAATACAACTAATTGAAAGCACTAAAAATTTCCACTCACAATAAAAAAAAGGGGCGGGGAGGGGGAATTATTGAAATAAAAAAAAAATCTATTTAAAATGATAAAAAACAATGAACTACATAAAAACATTTAATTTTGAAAACAAATGAAAAATTAAGACTTTGTTTGAAAAATTTAGTATATTCCCCTCAAAAAGTAACTTACTTTACCAGAAATTTGATATTAACTAAAATTGTTAAAAAAGAAAAAAAACTAAAAAAACTAAATAAATGACATGAAAATAGATGACTTCAAAAAACTTTCCATTTTTTAAAACAATTGAAACATTTTAGAGGATGCAAAAGGATTGAAACTTTAAGCACAACACTCAAATTTTCAGCAAAACATATTACCACATGTTTGAGAGTTCATTTCCAAACCAAACCTATATTTTGGAAATCTTGAAATGTTTCTAAAACATATAGGTTTGTACTTATCTCTTAAATGCGTGATTTTTTAAAAACACCTTAAAATATGTTCTTTGGCTTTAAACTTCGGTACAAATGATGAGGAAACTGCTTTAAAAAACCATAGTATAATTAAGGGGTCGTTCATGATTAAACAACGACTTGATAACATCAGGCTTTAACAGAAAAGCAAATAGCAATTTACCTACAAATGCCCCCAAGACTTGTTGTAGTAAAATTTTAAGCTGCAGTAAAATTTATTCGCCTTAGATTATAAGAAGTAGGCATTTTCAAGCGTACTAAAGTTTTTTTTCAAAAGGCCTACGTTGCAGAATTCCTAAAAAAAGAAATCTACTTTTGATTTCCATCAGATTGGTGCATTTATAAGTTTGAAATTAATTTAATAGCATCTTCAGTGGTTTTTTTTTTTTTTTTTTTTTTTTTTTTTTTTTTTTTTTTTTTTTTTTTTTGATTACTGGCAACCAGTTTCAAATTGTTCTTATAATATTTTAGAATCCTAAATTGTGTATGTTACCAAATGGCAACACGATGCATTTAAGGGTTAAACAAGGTAGAAATTAAGAAAATTCAAACAGTAGAAATCTTATCTTAAAATTTTGGAAAATTAGTGTAAATATCAAAATTTTACAGATCAAAAAATGTTAGTAAGAAAGTAGCAAAAAAGTTAGGATGTTCAAAAAATGAAATTAAAAAAAAAAGTTTAAAAAAATGTAGACAACATTACTAATCTTTGAAAACAAATTACTGTTTACTAAATAAGTGTAGTCAAAGGTTTTTAAAAATACAACAGTATATGTGAAAGCTTTCACCCTGATCGATAAATTTCTAAGTTAGCCTGTGATATTTCCAAAAAGTTATGCTTTCATTTGTTAGAACACCTCGGGTGAAATTAAGCCAGCTGATTCACTTCTCTCTGGAGTACTCAAATGAAAATAATGATCTGCCTTACTAATTCTGGAACTAAACCCAGGTAAGGGGTCCATGAGAAACAGAAAAAAAATCGACAAGTAATTATCAAAAAAAAAAAAAAAAATGGGAACCTCTGGTTAACGCAATACTTTAAGTGAACAAAAATGCAATTCATAACTCAAATTATTAAACTATAACAAAATCTATGACTTACCTCCATTTGGATCTTTAAATGCGTTTTAAAATTCTGAAATAAGGCTAAAAATATGGAAAGTGACAATTCGAAGACTTCTGGAATAGATGACACACCGTTTTTTGATAATGCAACACAAAGATACTGTTTTATGGCATTTATGAACATGTCTGTAGATTTAAATACAGGACCTGCATTTTGTAGAATTGTAAGTAGTAATTGTAATGATAATATTTTTGATCTGAGCTCATGAGATCTGAAAAAAATATAGCAAAAATTAAAAGTTTAATTTGATAAAAAAACTTATAAAAACCAAAATATCATGCTTTTTAATATTTTTTGTATATACAGTTTCTCACTTAGCATGTTTATTTTTATGCTGAGAAAACTTCTAAAAAAATACACTATAATTTAAATTTCACACTTCATAGGACACAAATTTAATTTAAATTATAATTATCTTATAACCTACTTGGGGTCCGGTTGACCAGTGGGTAAAGGCTTCATGCTCAATTTGCACAAGGAACGGAATACTAAGAAGGCATCTTTTTGCAAAATGTGAGAAAAATTAGTTTGAGCTGGCTCAGCATTGCTCAAGCTTTCTTCGGATGGAATTCTAGGAATGACACCAGGAATGGAAGGTTCACTGGAGGAACTAATGGAATCAGCAGCTGGACACGATGCAATGCTGGCAGTTCTCTCAGACTTAGGTGAAGAATTATACTCTTCTGCAGAAAAAAGTGCCATTAAACTTAGCTCAAAATTGTGAAAGTAAATAAATTACACAATGCAACTATATAGAAGGGACCTTCAGATAGTAAGTTCCATTTTGAAATAAAAAACTAACTAGTACAAATAGAGCAAAGAAATTTATTGTACAAAAATATACCAACCTTACGCTATTTTTCAACACTGCTCTTGTGATTTTCCAAGCATTTATCATAGTGTGGTACAAGTTTTCGTAGCCTATTGGTAAAATATTGCTGCTTGTGTAGTCAACCATGTGAACTCTTACAGGGGTTTGCTGGGACGTTTTTGACCCTCCTCTGCACAAACCTGACATTGCTCTCAGCAACTTTCATTTGTTTCGGCATCTGAAGTCTTTTCTTTGTGATCTTCAGTACAACAGCAATGATGAGCTCAAAAAAACATGTTACCCCAATGTTGACTATACAGGTTGCAACACTTTGCGAAGAGGGTTCACGAAAGCTTGTAACCATGCTATGGCTAATGCCTGGAAAATCACGGGAGCTATGTCGAAAAAAACTGAAGGTAGCAGATTTTTTGCAATAAATTTCATTGTTGTACCTGTACTTGTTCTCTTCTTATTTAAAAACGGAACTTGCTTTTCAAATGTCTTTCCAAATTTTTTACTTAAAAAGTAAAAAATAACATATTTTCAAAAAATAAATTAATTAAATTTTAAAAATGAAAATAAAGCTCAAAATTCACATGAAGTAAATTTACCATTTGATACTATATCGACTAAATCTTGGAGAACTGCAGCAACTTCAAATTTAACATTTTCAGTTTGTTCATTATCACAACTTTCAGAGTTTTTGGCATAATTTTCTCCAGCTATCACCTAAAAAAATGAGTAGCATGAGCAAATTATTCTTTTAACAATATAAAATGTTAACATCTCTGAAAATAGGGACACAATTAATTACTTTCATTTAAAAAAATAATTTGCAGTTTGACGGTGCATAATGTACAAAGATTGCTTTAACTGAATGAAATATTTCTTTTTAAAGCATAAAACTTAAATTTTACACAAATTGTTGAAACATCTTCATTAAAATAAAAAGTTTAATTGTAATCAAATAAAATACAGAATTGCGTTTGAACTAAACAAGAGCTTTATGCACATAGCATTCAAATAAGTAATTCTTTGATATTTGAAGAACAAAAAACAATATTTGTTTCAAATCTTATGCTTCTACAATAGACATTAAAATGTAAATTAGTTCCTACTCACAAAATGTTTTGGTGGTTATTTCTTTGAGTAACTGTCCATTTTTAATTCCAAAATTTTGAAAAACTTAGCAGAACTTTTGATCACTAGGTGTAAAAGCAGTGCTGCCCAACCTACAGTCCGCGAGCCACATGGGACTCCCAAAGCTGACCCGCATGGTCTGTTATTTGGTTTAACGTTACAAATTGACGACCGCAATTAGTAAAATTTCAAATCAAATTTTCAGATATTGGTTTTTGGAAAACAGATGCAATCTTTGCATCTTAATAGCATAAGCATCAAATAATGATAATAATTTTTTGTTTAGATTTCTTTTTATGTCATTTTTTTAAAAAAATTAATTTTAAAGGAAATTTTAAGTGTTTTGTGACCAGCCCCCGAGAATCATCTTAATATACAATCCATTCCTCCAGCAAAAAAGTTTGAACCCCAGTCTTAAAGTATATGTTTCACCGACAAATACAACTAGAAACTGAATACTAACATTTTTGGGTGGTAATACGAGGGAAGACCCGATCTTCAGTTTTTCTCGTGTGCTACTTACTTTCCTCAATGTTTGCTTGTATTTGGTAATACAAGCAAATATTGCAAATCTTCAAACATGCAGGCAACGAAATCTTAAATGTGTTATTTTAATTTCTGAACCTTCATGTATTATAGCCTGACCACGATCTACCTTTAAAAGGTAGTTCATTGTGGGTCAAGGTCTTTCTCAGAGTATTTTTTTCTGACTGATTTTGTTTTGCATGTTTGATTTTTCCAATTACTGAGATAAAGTTTTAAAGTTCAGGGGTCGATCCAGCGCGAAATTGGGGCCGCTTTGCGACCCCTTTCACAAAATTCTGCGTCGCAAAAGCGGCCCCATTCACAAAATTCCCCATCGCAAAAGCGGCCCCATTCACAAAATTCCGCGTCGTAAAAGCTGCCCCTTCACAAAAATTTATAAAAAGGCAGCCTTTTCACAATATTTTTTAACCGCAAATGTGTACGCATCTACGCGGAAGCCTACCCCTCTTCCCCCATCTTATCTTTTTGCCTACTGCGTGAGGTGTTTTTGCTTGAGAGCATCAGAGGTGGGGGGGGGGGGGGCGAGAGAGGGATGCTTGTGATTGGTGGCTAGCGAAAATCCAAGAAAAATAATGAGCATGTGATAAAGAATTGATTCGATGATTTTCTGCTGTTCCACGAGTGCGAAATGAAGACTGACTCATTTCACGCCACGGCAAATTAATCGCCTATATTCTGTTAATTTGATTTGCTTCAATGACCAAATACTTCTGAATTAAATATTCCTTTGAATCATTGTAACTTTCAATTGTGTCTTAGTTAGGACTCGACCGATGCATCGGCTAGGCCGATGCATCGGCGCCGATGGTTCAACAATTTAGCCATCGGCATCGGCGGCCGATGCTAACTTGCAGGAAACATCGGCACATCGGCCATAAAAAACATTGAAAAGCCGATGGGATTGGCCGATGTTTTTGAAAAAAGGACCTTTGTTGTTTTACTTTTCAATACAAAGTAAATTGAGTTACCGTTTTCATATAAAATCGTTTACTTTAATTTCAGTATGAATTTCTATTTTAGTCACCCCTGAAAGAGTTTTTAATACTGCATTCAGGTCCGAACATGTTAATTGTTGCGTTGTTTCTTGCAGCTGGATGTACGTATGTACCTGTCATGAGTCATAACTCAAAAATGGTAAGCTGTAGAAGGCTAAATTTTCGCATGTGGGGTGTGCGTGCGTTCCAGTTGTGCATTTCACCTTTTTGTTTTCGATCGGGTGTTCTAAAAAGCCTATTTACTTATTTTTTGTGGCTATTAATTACTTATTTCAATGCAAAACTAATTTAGCGTCTCAGACTGACGATCATTTGGTGATATTTTGCCGCATTGGAGACCATGGAAACAAATATGAGATGGCGAAACCGGTTTTGTTTCATTTCGTTAGATTCCCGTTGAACCGACGGTAAATTTTACTTTTTTGATATTTGTAATATGAATCACAGTATTGCAGTTTTTTCTGTATCGCTTCGGCGGAGTTACAAGTTTGAGGCCCGTCGAAATACATTCTGGGGCCCTATTTCTCTATCACAGAAGTTGTAAAATATTTATCATAGGCATTTTTGTAATTCCTGCGGTTCCCCTATGGTTATGGGGCCTCTCGCGCAATTACAACATTTGCTATATTTTAAATCCGCCACTGCACATCAAAACAAACTCGGATGCAAATATTAAAAGGGTTTTTCTGCTCAATGTTTATGATTATTTTGAACTCTATTTTTTACGACTATTTTTTGTATTTCTGAGAACACTTATGTGCCCCTCCTCCCCTCCCTCAATTTCTGAAACTAAACTCTAGTTGTACTTCTGAGTTGTTTAAAACTAACACCATTGATAAAATTAGAGATCTTTTTTTTTTCAAGCTTTATCTATTGTTTAGGAAGAATTTCGAGCATTAATGTAAGAAATTGATAAAAGACGTTTTGAATGGTGACATAATTTGGAAATCAAAGAGACTTTTGAATTTTTTCTTCGGAAGTGCTGAAGTAGATTCAGAAACTCTTCCGAGGCGTTGATGGTAGCGGTTCTGTACTATAAAAAGGGGGCCGAAGTTGGGGCCAAAGTTTAATGTTGTGAATTACTCCAAAATCAGAGGTTGACCCCCTAACCCACCCTTGTCGTTTCAAGCATTTCTTAAATACTTAACGATAATTTATTTTGATCAAGAAATGTCATTTTGCATATTTCTTATACTTGTTTCACCTATATTTCGTAATGAGCCATCTTTTTTGCATCATTAATAGCGATCGATTTTTTTCTGTTGTAAGTAAACTATTTTTATGTATTTATGTAAAATCAATGAATAAGTTATTTTTGTTTTCATCATATTTTTAATAATATGTTGTAGAAAAGTTTCAAGGATTTTCTATTATGCATTTTTTTTTTAATTTCAGAAAATTATTGTTAAATTGACAAATTTAATTTGAACTTGTTTCTAGTGCTTCAAAAAAGATTAAACAATCAAATTGTTCAATATTACGTGTGCAAACATCAGATCAAGTAGTATATGTATTCAGTGATTAACTTGGTGTAAATATTGAGTTTGTTTATTTTGGCTGCGTTTTAAGAACCTTGCTCTTTTCATGGCCATTTCTTTTTTCCGTAAAATTTGTCACTGTTATAGCTTTTATGAAAAATGCAAACTTTTCTGTTCATAAACTTTAAATAAGTATAAAAATATTCCTGTTAGGATTTAATATTGTAATTTATCTGTTACCTTTTTTGTTTAATTTGATGACTAAAAAATATCTACGTGCACTCTTTCCACTTTAATTGCGTAATTTGTTGACGGTTTCATAGTTTTATTTATTTATTTATTTATTTTTTTTGAATGATTAAACAACATAATTTAATGTTTTTTAACTATCTTTAGTGTACCTAAATCCAAACATTATTACAATATTACTTAAATCTTAGTTATATGTTCAATTAAAAAATAAAACAAATCAGTTGGTTATTAAACAGTCTCGTTGTTTTTCTTTCTTTTTTTTTCCTTTCTCTTTTTTTTTTTGACTTGTTTTCTGTCTTCCATCATACAGCAGTCGGAAAAGGAGAAGCATAACTACACCCTGTACAGATTGTACGTAGTACGATCCAAAAGCTCGAGGGACAAGCTGTATTATCAAATCTTACCCAGAATAGTTCACATTACCGAAGCACATCCACCTTCAAAAGGTCACCTTGAGGGACTATGTATTTCTGCCAGCGTTCATATAACTTTTAGAAACACTCCTGGAAGCCACTTTTTCGCTACCTTCTGTGATGCAGTTTTATCTTCTCCTGACGGAAGAAAGCGGTGCTCATGCAAATGTTTTTTTGCTGAGAACAGGTAAAAGTCACACGGAGCTAAGTCCGACGAAACGTTACGTTATTTTTTTGTCATATCAGAGTATTGACCAATCGAACAGTGCATCCTCAACATGAAAGTCGACTTCTTCCCCACGATGAAGTTAAAGCAGCAGCACAAGAGGCCTTACAGAAGGTTGCGACAAATGTGTTCCAGGAGTCCTTCTAAAACTATACGAACGTTGGCATAAGTGCATAGTCGTTCAAGGTGACTACTTTGTAGACATGTGTACTTCGGTAATGTGAACTATTCAGGGTAAGGTTTTATACAACTTGTCCTTGAACTCTTAGATCATACTACATGCGTATGAGTTTTCAACTTACTATTTCATAACGTTTTTGACTGACGCAAGTTTTCGCGCATTAAGACATCACAAAAGAATTTGCGATAATTAACTAAGGAGGTGTTCAAAATGTATATTTTGGTCATCTATATTTTCTTAGGTACATATGCATGTACACATGTGCCGAAAAAACTTGTGAAGTTTAAATTGGGTAATCGTAAAATAGAAATTTAGGTCGAAATCTGATTTTTTTTTTTTTTTTTGCGATTACAATTTCTTATTCGGAGCAAGGAGGCAAAGTGAAAGGAATTAATGATCCTTTAAATCCCTGACAATCTTATCAATTTATTTCTGTTAAATTTTCTTTTTTTCTTTTTCTTTTTTTTTTTTTGCCATCGGCCATCGGCCATCGGCAATCGGCCATTTGGAGGAAAACAATCGGCAATCGGCCATCTTTGAACAATCGGCCAACAATCGGCATCGGCCCATCGGCCAAAAAATGCCATCGGTCGAGCCCTAGTCTTAGTTGCACGTATCCTTCCTTTATCCATATTATTTTGCCAGATTATGCACTTTTAATTCTCAAAAGTAGTTGCAAATTGAAACCTTGCCAGTTGCAGATCTTCTAGTTTTTTTTTCTTTTTTTTAAAAATATTCTCCTGTTTTTTCAATTTGTTCCTATTTCCTTCAGTTTATTTTGAAAAAGTTTAAGGTTCATAGTAGGGGGGTTATTTTACGGAACGGACGAGCAAAATTTCTGAAAATTATTCCCGAACGAAGGTTAAAAAGAACACTCGAAAATCTTATATTTTCCTTTTTTACTTTCTTCTATATCTAATATATGGAAGAAAGTATTGGATTCGTGCAAATTTTCGAATTTCGAATTTTGACGGATTCGAACGTTTTGAGGTGTGCTGAGTTCATTTCGACTATTTTTGGAAAATGTCTGTGTGTGTGTGTGTATGTATGTGTGTGTGTATGTATGTGTGTCACGTCTGTGTGTGACCAAATTTTTGTGGCCACTCTACAGCAAAAACTACCGCATGAAATCGAACGAAATTTGGTACACATATGTGCCCGTATGTGAACTTGTGCCCATTGGTTTTTGGCGCGAATTCCTCCAAGGGGGGTGGAGCAATGGGACGTTTTTTGAGTTACGCGTGCTTGCTATTCCTCAGGAAGTAACTGGCGGAATCAAACAAAATTTGGTCCATATGTTGCCATTAACAGGAACAGTTGCTGATTCAATTTTGGTGTCAATAACTCAAACGGGGGTTGAGCTATAGAACTTTTTTTGTCGTCAATTGTGACTGCTGTATCTCAAGAAATAATGAACGGAATGAAAGAAAAATTTATCGGCAAGTGGCCCTTAGTGGGTATAAGAGCTGATTTTATTTTGGTGTCAACAGCTAAAAAGGGGGTAGCGCAATCGCCCGTTCTTTTTTTCCATTGTGAGTACCCTATCTCAAGAAGTAATGCTACGTTCTGGTTGAAATTTGGAATATATGTGAATACATACGTAAACAGGCTTTGGTTCAATTTTGACGCCAATCGCTTCAAGAGGTGTTGATTTTTTTTTTTTTTTTTTTGCGAATAAAAATAGTTTTATTAATGCAACAATAAGAAAGATAAATCGTAATAGATTGTCGTCTGCGTATTTCTCGTGATTTTAATTGTATGGAAATGATCGGAAATATTATCTCAATGATTTAAAATTTTTAACTGTTGCCATCTTATGTTTGTTAACACATAAAATATTTGTAATTAATTCAAGCAAGGCTTTTAAAATAACTTTCAATTTTCGCTCTTTGCTTTGCTTTTGCAATAATTCAGACATTGGGATGGTCGTCAAGTTTTTGCATGTGTAATTTTGTTTTTGTTGGGAATATTGCTTCCTCGTCAAGCATGGGGAGGGATCAAAAAAGAAAAATATAGAAGAAAGTTTCGTGATGGCCACAACATACTAGTTAATCAATTGCACAGAAATTCGCATTGAATACTGGCGCATGCTGATGCAAATCGTATTGTATGGCAATTAATTAAATCCTGTTAGAGTATGAGTGACTACGCGGGAAACGCCGAACAACCGATTGGCGAAATTCCCTGTAGTTTGTAGTTGATACTGTCCGTTCTCGAAAGCTCACTTGACACGATTGCATTTAATGAAAAAAAAGGTGTGATTAGTCCAGGGGTACCCACTTTTTCTCATATTCTTTAGTTTAAAGCAGCGTTTCTTGATCTTTTTTTGAATCTCGGACCGGTAGAACTTCGTCAAAAATTTCACGGACCGGTAGAGATTTTTTTTTTTTTCACTAAAATAAACTAATCTGTGTTGTCCTTTTTTTTTAAATAAATGCCAGAAAGAAAACCCTTCTACTTAAAATAAACTTACAAAAGTTAATTGTAAGATTTTTTTTAATAACTTACACACTTTGAATGTAAAAATAAGCGCAGCTAATTTGTGTAAATTTTCATAAGCGAATAAATCTTATAGAGAAACCACAAAACGTATGCAAAGTAATGGATATATTAATGTATAAAAAAAACGTATAAAATTAGGAATAAAATTAAAATAAGGAAATTTTATTTTATTGGAAATGGGTATAATTCTTTGAAGACCGGTCAAATTTTCTCGCGGACCGGTGCCTGCGGAGAATTGCTGGTTTAAAATGCATTATTCATTTTTTCTTTCCTGCTATTTTTCTTGTAGACTGTACGCGTAAGAGCAAAATATAACTTCCAAAGTCACGCTAGTTTGAGCGTACAGCATAAACCAAAAGAATAACGGTATTATTTTTTTGTAGTTTAATTCCTAGATTCCTTCTTTTATTGATAAAATACAATGCCAGCTGAAAAATATCGTCGGTCATTCTATTTAATCTTGCTGTCTTCTTAAAATAAATATGAAACTTCCAGATGAGCAATTTCGCAATTTTTTAACGCATGTCCGCTAATGGTGAGCAACGGGAACAGCACGTAAAGGAAGTTTTATCGAGTGGGATTTTATTAAAAAGTGGCGGGAATCGCGTAATCTACAGACGATAAATTAAAAAATTGCAGTAATTGTATATTATTCCAGTTTGTTTTCTTTCTCGGTATTAATTTTTCTTTTGTAACAGATCGTCTGCGATCCAGGAGCGCAGTCAATACTTTTCGTAGTTAGCGTTCGCGCCTTCGCGTGTTTAAGAGGACATTTTTTAGGCGCATCAAAGAATAAATTGATATTCTATTCGATTATAATTTGTGTGGGAGCGGATAATGGATAATTTTAGCGGATAATGGAGCGCTGGAGATAGCAGCCGCAATAATCTCAGTTTGGAGAGATTGCTTGTTCGTTGAAAATTATCCTTCAAGAAATTAAAATATGAAACGAGGACGTCCTGCAACGGGAGGTACCTCCCGAAATTGTGCGTATTATGTTAAAAAATTTCGCTCTTCGAACGTTGGGTCCCAAAATATTGTGAATTTCTTCAAGTCAGCAATTAACAACCCCGATAAAATCGCTACCACCACTTCATCATGCAGTAACAGTAACGCAAATGTTCCCGTTTTGGAGGGCTCGGGAAATGCGGTAAAAGATAGTACATCAAATGACAGTGAGGCAGTTCGCGAAAGTATAACGATTTTTGAGCAGAAAATACTGGAAGTGAATCTGGAGCAACTTCAACTGATGATGATATTGAGATTGAGCCATCAAATAATGATTCAAGCATTGTATTTGAGAGTACAAATGGAAATAAGAAGCATGCAATAAATAAAAAGTACTTGCAAATTATGAAAAGGTGTACTGCTGGCTTTACTATAGTTATTCAGCTAAGGGTTTTTGTGCAAAATATGTTCATCTTTCATGAATGTTAGTGATTTGAACAAACCTTGAGTAAATATTGGAGTTGATATCAAGAAAAGCTGTCACCCTATAGAGTTTTAAAAAAACATGAGTGCAGCAAAAATCACTGAGAGGCTGTCAATATACAAAAATAAAGTGCAAAAGAAGGAATTCTCAAAAAAATCTGAAAGTGAAGAGATTGGAAATGAAGCAAAAAAAAAAAACAGAAAATTGATTGGTAAGTTTATTCAAATTTTGTACTTATAATCATGAAGCAATGGGCCATTTTTGAAAATTTTGAATTTCTAGTTAGATTTTTGGGGGTAAATTTAGATGACAATGAAATGAAAAAACATTTGCTAACTTGTGGTAAGAATGCCACGTATTTATCCCACATTTCAGTTCAAAACATTTATCTTTGAAAATACCAAAATTCCGTTGTTTTCATGAAAATCCTAAATTTTACTTTGATTACGCAATATATATTTAATATTAATTTGTGTTGAGTTTCGAAATCCAATTCTAAAATAACTTTACTAAAAATAAAATTCTTTTATATGCTGTTTTTATATTTTTATTTCTTTCGAAGATCTTGATTTCCTTACATGCGCCATGGTAAATGAATTTTTCTTTCGCATTTTTGATGTTGACTGTACCTTGTTAAGTGGCAAACAAATAAAATTTCTTTATATATTTATTAAAATTATTAAATTGCAAAGTTTTAAACGAAATACCTACTCTGTAAGAACGTCAAATGTCAAAAAATTAAACGCTGAATGCTGGTGCAGTATTATTTTGGGTTTTAATTACTTTTAAGTTTTTCAAACACATACATTCTTCTGTGTTAAGAAATATGTGATATCTTTGAGTCTGTTCATATTGTATTTATTGGGAGTTATCATTACATTCAGCAGCATGCGCAATTTTCATTGATCTAAAAGTATTTGAAAGGGGCAAACAGTAAATCTGTTGTGAGACTTTCACCTTAAGAAAGTGTGCCTTGCATATGTATATTTGTAAGAAAAAATAAATGTAATGTGTGTCAAATTACGAATAAAATGTTAAGGGTCTTACTTCCCCCCTCCCCCAGCGCATTTTCTCTAGACAGCTTTCAGGTATTCTTCAAGAACTTGCAATCACCCCTGAAACCTGTCTAGGGCTTTTCTATAACGATACGACAGCTAAAAATGCTTTTATATAATCTTTTCCAAGAAAAAAATCACAAGAAGTTCTTTTTTGCAAAAATAAAGAAAATTCACAAAAATATTTTGCTTTTTCACAAAAATAAAGAAAATTCACAAAAATATTTTGCTTTTTCACAAAATGGGGACCCAAAAAATAAAACCTGGATCGACCCCTGAAGTTATTTTCTATATCACCATTTGCATATTCTACATCCTGTTAAAATATGATTAGAAATTTGCCAATGACTAACATATCTGTGATGATGATCCAAAATTGCCTTTCCTTCCAAAAATTGTTAACTTTAATGGCTAGTATGGACAGATGGCGTTACTTTCTGCCATATGCATTTTGGGTTACTTGCTTGTTCTCTTGAAAATGTCGAAGCCTTGTTTATAGCACTGATTTTTGTTACAATGTTTCTATCAAAAGTAGGTCACATAAGTTTGTCTCATTTTGTTAATGTGCAAGTCTCCAAGGCATAATTTAAAATGAATAAAATGATTTTTCGAGTGGTAAAACTGTGTGTTTTCATTTGACAAAAACTCAGAATTTTTTAAAGGCCATAAAGGCATTAGCTGCAAATATAAGACTATGCAAATAAAAAGTAATAGTTTCAAAATGATTTCTTTTGCCTCACAAAATATATTACATTCAAAAAATACAGAATTTTTTCCAAAGGGTACTTACAGCTTCACCTTCCATTCGAGCAAAAATCACATTAAGCATTCGAGTAAGAGTGGCTCTAGCTGTTGTTTGATTTATGAGGTTCCGACTGGCAAGATAAATATTATAGCAAGTTCTAACAGCAAGCAGTATGCTTCCTTCATGCACTTCACATGATTGAGAGGTAACTACTGTTAGAAGAGCCTGCAATGAACAATATTTAATGGGGAAAATGTCTAAGTTTGCAATACTGTCTAGGTTTTATAATAGGAAAAAAGATAGAGGTATTTAATCAAAAACTGATATATATATATATTAGTTTGGATAAAACCAAAAAAAAAAAAAAAAAAAAGACATGTGGTAAAATAAAATATCATAGTTTTGCAGGTATACAAATATTGATGGAATAAATAGCGAAAAATGGGCACCAAATCAAATCGATACATTTTTATTACAAAATCAAAAAAGAAAAAAAAGAAAAGATCATACTGTTTCCCAATCAGCTACAATTTGCCAGAATTAAAATGTAGCAAAAACCAATTATAATAAAAACCAATACAAGAAAATACCCATTAAACAAAATAAATTTTTGGTCCAGATTTAATTTTCATCACATCGCTTGAATTCCATTGCAACATAACTCCTGGTACATTGAACAATATTTGCAGTTCCTTGAAGTTTGTTGCAATGGGATTTTACTGTATTGGATTTACTGATGAAAGTTGAAGACATACTGAACAAACAGAGAGCATTGTTAAAAATCTTAGCTTTAGCACAGTAAGCAACAATAGTGTTTCTATCAGACCAAAAAAAAGGGCAAGGTCTGGCCCGGATATACATTCCCAGACCTTGCAATGACAGAGGGGGGGAGGGGAGTCACCCATGGGAACTGTTGGAAACAGTTAGGGGACCTGCTGAATTTTTGCAGGGGTCCAAAAGTCATAGATCTGGGCCTGGACAGGGTGCTTCCAAATGAAAGGGCACTTTAACTCAATTAAAAGCATGCTTTTGAATAGACTTTTCATTACTTAAAGGGGTGCTTTTTTCTTTTTATGTGTACTACTAGCTGCATTGCTCGGCTTTTGCACGATCAACCTAAAAAATAAAAGTTATGTCAAGTGAAGCATGTTCAACAATCAGGCTCCAATTAGAGGAAAAAATACAGTAAAATTTTCCGTCAATATAATCATTCTCAAAGAAAGAAAATGGCAAATCAAAAAATCCCGAATAAATTACACGCAACCCTCCATAAATACAACTAAACTACTTGACTATCTTCTGCTGGCAGTACAGAAAAAAGAAAGAAGATAATTCGCCATTGATATATGAGTTCCATTAGGCTTAAAAATGCTTTCAAATTTTTTTCAGATAATTTTAACGCCATGGTTTTTTTTTATAATTTGAAGAAAGTTAATTAATTCAAGGTTTTTTTTTATTTGGCGGGCTTTTGAATGGGACCTAAAGCAAGAAAATTGGATAATTATTTCGAGTAGAAAGAGCCCCTAATGCCATTTTCGGGTCTTAAAATTAAAATTTGAACGGTTCGGTTCCTTTTGATGGGTGTTTGAAAACCCCTTTACGTTCTTTCTCGGGTGCCCAATTACCTCCCTACCAAATTTGGTCGAGATAGGACGTAAACTGTGGATTTGTATCGGGAACAAATAAACACACTTACATACATATTCTTTGTTTTATTTATATAGCTATACATACAAAATCTGCATCTTTCAATATAAATTATTCTTTTGATAGTTATTACTACAATTATGTTTTAAATAATTAAAAAGAATCTTTCTAATATTTAGTTAGATATATTTCTGGTTTAAAGATGCACAACTGCAACACTTTTATTCAAATAATTTATTATTTAACACATTTCTTATGTTGCTTAAAGTTACCCTTTGAGTGTCAGGCTCACTTTGAGGAAGGCTAATAAGTCATTTTAAATGGTTTTAATAATAATCCTATTTCTTAATATTTTCTATAGACTAATTTAGGAATTTTTCTTTTATTTTAAGCTAATAGATACACAACAATCCAACTAAAATAGAAGTGAGACAATTAAAAGTGGAGAAATTGTAGCTCAAAGTTACTCTGAATGACTTTACAGTTGTTAATTAAGCAGAATAAATATCTTATGAGCAGAGAAGATGTCATAAAAGGTTTATTGAATAGGTTACTAACTTTAATAATTTGTAGTTGAACACCATCATCAGTATTTGGCCCATGAAAACAGCCACAGATTGATTCAACTATTCTGTCAATTAGCAATTTTGCTGGATTTGCAGGATCATAGATGCTTCCCGTAAGGTGACCATATGCAATTAATTTCTAAATAGAAAAATATATTACAACATATACTAATTGAAACTCATTTCTTTACAAAAATTAACTGACGTGGCACACTTGTACATTGTACACTTAATTTAATCTGTGTTAGAAATAAGTAGTTGATGGAAACATTTTGCAGTCAAATATTTTAACACCAAGATTTCTATCTTCTCTTGTCCTACATGTGTATTACTTCTACTTAATTGATTTTTCATCTGCTGGCCACTAATCTAGACCACATCTATTTGATGTGTAAAAAGATAAATGTTTGATTTTGACAGCTAGAAAATGGATCCGGGCATCATCAAAACAGAAATTTAAATTCTTATTTCTGACAGCACATTGACTGAATAACATATTCTTTGCAAAACTGGATTTTAAAAAACAAAAAATGAGAAAGAAATGTGGAGGAGGGGGGGGGGGCAAAAAAAATTTAATTTGAACTTTGAAATCTTGAATTCAAATTATGTTTATCGCAATCACGAGTGTGTGTGTGTATGTAGGCGTGCCTGTTTGTGTGTGGGGGGAGGGGGTATGTTTGTTTGTGTGTGTGTGTGGGTAGTTGTGTGTTTGTGTGGGGGAAGTGGTATGTTTATGTGTGGGTAGTTGTGTGTGTGTATGTGTTTGTTAGTATGCATGTATGTGTGTGTATGTATGCCTGTATGTGTGTGGGCAAGTGAGGCAACCTGGAGCCGGTTTTCACTAGAGGAGCAGCATCGTGAGGCGGCTGGCCAACAGTGGTGCTGCAGAGGGCGCAGGGGGGAAATAAAATCATAGGACATCAAAATAGTCAAGTGAGAACAATAAGCAATCGTGATTGCTCAAAAAGCATTAAATATAGCTAAAAATGCACTTTTCCCAGGCAAAATACCAATAAAAAGTGTCAACAATGACAATAGTAAACATTTTTATTGCAAATTTTTTCATAAAGCAAAAAAAATATTCTATTTAATTTGCATATTGCAAGAAACAATATATTTTATTTTTAATATTGATTTTCAATATCAGAACATAATAACTAGCTTTAAAGAATGCTCACCTCAATGCAATCAATAGCAGTAATTACAATTCGAGGAGATTTTGATTGTGTAGCCAACTCAAATGGTACGAAATATTTTTCAGCTTCTAAACTTCCAGCTTTTGATTTTGGCAGAGGAAGGCATGATGATGTATTTTCTTCATCACTAAAACATAAAGCAACCAAAAATATTAAAATTCAAAGCATTTAAAAATTAAAACAATATGCAAAATAATAATACATTAAGTTTGTGTTTAAAATATAAATTACTGCTAAATTTTCAGAAAATAAATCCAACATTTGCTGGTGGAGTGACAATTTGTCTTAATAAAACAATGTAAAATCAAGGAATTTTTACAAATGTCCTTGTAAATGCTCAATATACCTTTTGTTAGCATTCTAAACTTACAAAATATTTTTGTAGACCATAAAATTCAATGTTTAATGTAGTTATCAGTACATAATTCTGACTTTTGCTATATAATATATGCTAATTGATGTCTCTAGTATCATCTTTGTATCTCATTTAATTTTTTATTATTTCAACACAGAGTTTTGATATTTTGATCAACATTTCTTATTTTTCATTTTTATTTGAGACAGTAAGTTGAAATAAGATCCTCAAAGCAGTATGTGGTAAAAAGTGTGGAGCACTCAGCATTACAAGCAGGTAGCCACAGAACCATTTCAAACATGGGAAATGCTGTACCCCGGATACAAGAATTTTCTGAATGTACGCATGAAATTTCAAGCTCATATTGCAATAAAAACTATAAATAGTTCAAATGAAGTTATAATTTAATGTTACTGCTTCAAAATAGAAGATTATTAAAATTGCAATAGCTAAAATGAATCTAATGTTGTGACTCAATTAAAGTATGCTTAATGTTTAAGACAACGACAAAACTACAAAAACCACAATTGAAAAAAAATTCAATTGAGCAGTAACCTAAAAATAATATAAATCATTACATACCTATTTTTGCTCTCATTCTTGATTTCTTCTGCAAATGAAAGTATAATTTTCATCAATATTTGAAAATATTTGCTTATTAGATATAAAAATTTTATAGGATATTTCAAAAATAAACTGTATAAAATAATAATACTAAATAATAAATTATTAATAAACTAAATATTATTAATAATAGTACATGGTTTACAACACTCTTTAAGAAATATGCAGAACAATTTAATTTTTAATATTAATTTACACATTTTATTATATGATGCATATAAAAAATGCAATACAAAAAAAAAAAAAAATTGGAAGAGGGGGCTAGAGAATGAGCTGTAAATCAATAATAAAATAATTGAAAAGTGAAAGAAATATGGTTGTTCATGTGATAGCCAATGAAATTACAAGAGGGAAAAAAAAACAGAAATCCCTGGAAAAATTCTCGATATATGAGAAAGCACTGGGGTTGATTAACATGGTTTAATTTGTAAATTTTAAAAAACATTAAAAGAATAAATAATAAAAAAAATATATCTATTTTGGTCAAGGCATAAAAAAGACATTCGTTATTATGTTTTGTCCAAATAATATTAATGCACTGACTATATTAAATTCCATACAACTTGTCAGCACTGGAGGACATAAATAACATTCTAAAGTATAGGTCCCTGCACCAAGAACACTTGGATACAACACCTTTCGGGATTTTCTATCCTGACCCAAAATACCTACTGCAAAAATTATCCTATTGCGCAATGTTCCGCACATTTTCGGAAGTTTTGCATAATCTTCGTGCTAAATTTCTACTTTTTTTCTTGATCAATCTCAATGAAGATATAGTTCAGTATGCTAAGAGAAAAATTGGAGTCAATTTGCAGCAGTCTATGTCTATGATCTGTGGATGTCACTATTATACTTTATACGATGCGCTGCTGCTGTTCAATACAACTAATAAATCATACTTATGCTCAAAATAGATTATATTTTGCTCACTTGTCTTGCATTGCATTATTGTATATTGATAATAAAAAATTTTAAAATATTGTTAACTAAAGCAGGTGCTAAAAGATTGCTGCAATATTACAGCAAGATGCTAATTTACACATGACGGGTGGCATCGAAGAAACATTAAAAAAGCTGCAAGTACTAAGTTTTCAACAACTAATAGCCCAATGTTAACAATTTTAAACCTTTACCACGCTGTTTTTTTTATTTATTTTTTTTATTTTTAGAACATATCACATGCTTGGGGCATGTTGATCCGCTTGACAGAGTTCCGTTAAAAAGTTAAAGTTAATGAATTACGCTTTCAAAAAAAATCTGGGATATTAAGAAATGATTAATGAACCTTGTGGTGGAAAATCAAACTGTTCATTTAATTTTTTGATGAGGCAAAAAACAAAAAGTAAAAAAGTGGACCCACATACTCCATCTCCTTCGACATTACCTCTGACATCTATGGATTTCAGAACAGCAGATTTAAAGGTACACTGTACATAATTAACAGAAATAAATGAGATAAACATCAAAATTGTACTCTCTGCATCACTGAAATTTAAAAAACTCATCATGATGTGTTAGCATAGCTGCATTGCAGTTTTTTTTGTTTTGCTCACAAAACACAACATTACCTTATGGTTGAAGAAAATATTTATGTCACATTCCAGATATAATGTAAGATTTTGCATATTGAAGTTCTGAACTAATAATACTATCCTTAACAAAATATTCTCACATTAAAAACTTTTAAACAGCTGCGTGATAAATCTTATGAACTTGAAAATTAAATGCAAGTATTTATCAAACCAAACCCAGCAAGAGACATCTAAAGCAGTTTATGTGATAATGCAAAGTTTTTTAAATGCCTTAATAAATGCATTTTACATGATTTAACAATTACTAATAATGTGAAATTTTGATCAGAAAAATAAGTTTATGCAAAGTTAAATACATGTAATCAAACACAAGAAAAATTATGAGGTACGTAAAACAACCGGTGTCAACAAAACACAACTGCCGAACGAAACACAACTTCAATACACTGCAACTTTAAAATCAAGAAATCAAGTTTCCTCGCAAGCAAAAATTAAATATTTCAACACTACAAGGTCATGGTTCTGAAACCAATGAAACTTTTGGCTTGATTTTTTTAACGAAAGGAAATAAAAACAAAGTAAATTACCTAGGGCAGCTTCACACGCTTTGCGCAGCTGAGAATGATACGAACGTTTGATCTCACGATCATTCAATATTTTTTCCAAAGCACGGGTAATGAACATTTCATTGGTTTTTACACTTTCGCGCATTATAATGTAGGTAATCAATTAAGTTAACATTCTTTAAAGAATAGTTTTTAATAAAGAAAGACAAATAAATACATTTATTTAAAGAATAATCACAAAACTTGAGGACGTCATCATAACATTTCTAAACAGAACTGCCATGTTGATGTCATGACATTACAGTCATTGCCAAACCGAAACCTAAATGTATGATCAAAACAGAATGAGGCTTAACCAGATCAGAATACAGGTGACTGTGGATTTGTGGAATTTCGGAGACAGCCCGCAAATTTGAATTTTTATAGTGCAGTACCCCTAAATATGCAGGGTCGTTGAGGTAAATCCGGAATTTGTTTATTAACTGCCCTCTAGCGGTTGTTGAGTGCATATTTGCGAATAGGTTATCTAATGTGTAGTTCATATCGTCACTAGGCGCGCGCATATAGACACGTTACAACAAGCAACAACATGAGCCGGGAACAAGACAGAAGAGCAGCGATCCTTGAGTCCCTTCGTGCCGGTAAATCACCAAAGGAGATTATTGAGTGGTTATCTTCAGGTGTTATCTTCAGGTGAGTTGAGTGGATGCTTCAGAAGTGCCTATAGGGACTCTAGAAGTGCCCACCGTCATGCACACCAAATTTCCAGCAGCGGTCATAGTCCTTGGGGTTATCAGCAGCGAAGGGGATGTTATGCCACCTCATTTCTTTGAAGAAGGTCTCAGAATCAACGCCGATGGATACATTCACGTATTGGAAACGGTAGTCAAGCCCTGGATGGACATGGTGGCCGCCGGAAGAGATTATGTCTTCCAGCAGGACTCAGCGCCAGACCACAAGTCGAGAAAAACCCAAGCGTGGCTTCACAGTAATGTGCCCTACCACTGGACACCCGATTTGTGGCCACCCTCCAGCCCGGACCGCAATCCTCTCGATTACTACTTTTGGGGCGTAGTTGAGGAAAAGGTTAACGCAAAATTTCATAATACCAAGGACGCGCTGAGAGCCACCATTACTGAGGTGGTGCCCAACGTGGACAGGAAGGAGGTGAAACATGCATGCGGTCGGTTCCACGGCTGCTATATAGAATAGAATAATTTCTTTTTATAACATATTTTCTATAATATTGCAAAGTTGTCTACAAAATAAATCCTTTTTGTTTGCGTTATAAGAGTTTTAATACTTGTGTCCCATTTTCCGGATTTACCTCAACGGCCCTGTTAGTATTAGTGCTTTTGAAAGCAAAAAATGTATAAATTCAACCGTCTGCAACTGGCCGGTCGGTTGCTAAAGCATTGGAGCTGACGTTAGAGCCGCTATATAGATAGGGGCCGATTAACCCGGGACCAAATTGGGCGCCGAGCCTTTTGGGCGCTGGGAACTTTGGGCGCCGAGCACATTGTGCCCAATGTTCCCGGCACCCAATGTTTCCGAGATGCACTCAATGTCTGCGGGGCCCAATCTGCTGCGCCCAATCTTCTCATTTCGGCATTCAATGGAGTGGTTCGGTGTCCATATCCACAAAATTGATAATACACCCCCTCAAATGCAGCGGACCCCCCCCCCCATAAGAAAAGAAAAGAGACCCCACAAATCATCAAGGGTCATCACGACAGTTTAGCAGGATCAAAACTCCTGCTAAGTTGTCGTTCATGAAAATTTCATCAGTACGATCTGCGCTATAAACCCACCCCCTCTCTCGTGGGCATACCTGACATCTGAAAAGGCATAAACAATTGCTTGTATAATAGTATGACTCTGATAAAAAAATGTATGGCCTAGAGAGAATTCATTTTAGTGTGGACAAAAGAAGATAGGGATACTCGAGGGGGGAGGGAGGAGTCCTGACGCAGACTAAAGCATCATTCATATGTTTCAGGAAAGGGGAATAATTTTAGAAGTGTTTGATTTTTTCTTTTTCTTTTTTTTTTTTTCTTATTTATGGGGATGCTGTGTATCATTTGAAGGGAGCTTCCTGATCCTTGGAGGCTGGGCATTTTGACTAGGGTGTGCATGAGTGGGGGAGATGGTGCTATCTGTGCCACTGAAATGGTTAGGCGGAATAGTTTTTCAGGATTCCTGCTATCATTTTGAGGGGGGTTATGATTGGAGGATAAACAAAGCATTCGAAGGGTTGCTACTCTGCATATCCTCCCAAGAATGAGATCCCCGAAAGTGAGATCATAAATTGTCTAAAATACCCCCTCCCCTTCAGTAAAATTTCAATGGTGCAGTCTACGCCATGAACCCGCTTCCCCTTGTGAGCTCCCCAAACATATATTTGTCTGAAAAGGCTTAATCAAGCAATCATACAGTATGGCTCTGATAAAGAGATATTTGACCTTGAGAGAGTTCATTTCTGTTTTGAATTGCGTTGCGTCATTGACATTTGAAGGGTGGGGAGGGAGTGACTTGAGAGGGTTTTTGCTCAAATTTGCTCATGTCTCGGAATTAGAGATTTTCCAGTAGCATTTGAGGGTAGCATTCCTTGAAGGATGGGCACATTTCGCAGGGGTACCTGCGATGGGCACAGTCTGCATCATTTTGAAATTTTAGGGGAATATTAATTTTAGAGATTTTTTCATCTCACTTTTAGGGGAGGGGGCTCATTTTATTGATGTGTGTTCCGCAGTAATTGACGGGATGCGTCGGCACCCCTGTCCCCTGAACAGGCCAGCGTTTCCAGTTTCGACGTTTTCCAGGGAGTGGGTAAAGAGTAGTTCTCAAAGAAAATTGCATCGGAAAAAAACACGGCCACTAAGTAAATGCATTAATTTTTCAATGCCAAGGGGAAACTCCATCCTGACCAGGGACGGACTGGCCCGCCCTTCCGCTATGCGCCATTGTGCCCTCAAGTTTGACACCTTTTTGCTTTTAGTTGTTGAATTTCCCCCCAGCTTTTAATTTGTCTTTTTTTTTTTTTTTAAAGGTTGGTGCCCTCTTGAAGGCGGTCTAGGAAGATTGGGTGCTGCAAATTGAGCGCCGAGCATTTTGGAAGCCGGGAACATCGGGCTCCGAGCATTTCAGGCACCGGGAACTTTGGGCGCCGAGAGCATATTGGGCTCCAGAAACTTTGGGTGCCGAGCATATTGGGCCCCGGGAACATTGGGTGTAGAGATCTTTGGGTGCCGAAAAAATTTGTTTTCTTCCGCCGTATTGGATTTCGGCTTTTCTCGCCTGCTTTGCTTGACGCAGTTCGATTATTTTGTCCTACTTGAACTATTATGATTAGATAAAGTATTAAAATAAATTGTTGCTATGTTCATTTATCGAGATGGCCGATGTCTGTCTGTATTACAGATCTTAGAATGCAATAGGGGTGCCATCCCTGCAAGTGCGATTGCTCCCCACCCCTCCCGGCGCCCAAAAAAACTTCTTAACGATAAACTGATATAATCCTTGTATCTCAGTAATTTTTTTCCCCACAGAATAATGATATTCCTTGAATTCCTGTTAAGCATAAGTTACCTGTATTCTTCCGGGATAAGTGCTTTTCTTTTGTTCAACATAGCAAGCATATCAGTTGATTAGATCAGTGTTACATCTGATGCAGGGGAGGGGAGGAGGGATCTCCTCTCTCCCCTCCTCCGTATAAGATGTAACTATGTATCTCTAATTTAATTCTCAAGCCGCCTCCAAATATTGCTGCAACTTTCAATTAGACAATTTTTTAAACTTTCTTTTTCAAAATTTTAAACAAATATTTTTCGATTTGGGAAGGGGGGGGGCGTATTTTTAGGATTTTTTCTTTAATAAAAAATGTTAACAGGATTCGTATTCGTCGTCTGCTTTTAGCACCAACATGTGCTTCTGCTTGTGCAAGCCAAGCACGTGATTCAGGTGGCCAAATGTTGAAATTCTTTTTTTACATCTAGTCTATATTTCCCGTGAATGAAGTACAGTTCCAATTAGGTGTGTCAACCAAGGTAGTCAGATCTGATAGAATCCGGGTTCATGTCTGAAAGGTCGTGTGAGTTGAATAATAAACAGCCCTTCAAAGAACCTTCCTTGAACGCACTAATTCTGCCGTAGTCATAAACTCCTTCAGATTCCCATATATCATCAGTACCTCTTAAGGTGTTGATTCAGAAATCGCTGGTTTGAAAGGTTGCTTCAGAACCTAACTCAACTGATAAA
Source organism: Uloborus diversus (assembly GCF_026930045.1). Taxonomy (NCBI): domain Eukaryota; kingdom Metazoa; phylum Arthropoda; class Arachnida; order Araneae; family Uloboridae; genus Uloborus; species Uloborus diversus. The sequence goes on along the minus strand of NC_072734.1, from coordinate 151,190,516 downwards.
CTGCATTTGGGACCCTGGGCCAGCCCAGGCAGGATGAATGACGTCCATTTACGTTTACGCACAAGGCCAAACTTTGATATTGTACCAGCACCACACCTCACACACCCGAACTCTACCGCAACCATATGTTTCTCTCACCTTGAGAGGTAGGAACTCTGAAGATTTCGCGTTCCTCCCGTTTGTTAAAATAAAGGACGAGTTTCTCTCTAATTTTCCTTCAATGATATTAGGAAAAGTGGAATTCGATGAGTGGTGGGCTCCCTCAAGTTTTTTTTCGTAGTTGCAGAATTAGAAAAACAATTGCAGACTATCCTTGACAAAGTTACGGGAGGGATAGTATTCGGGACCCACCCGAGTTTTTCAAAATTTAATTCTTAAGTACGCAGTTGCAATAGGTCAGCTTTGATGACGGAAGAGGAAAAAAAAAGTTCGGGGAGTCCTCCCTCTCCTTCGAAATTCAAGTCCTAAAAAATAAAATTTTAACGGTTTTTACTGTCGCAAAGTTTTTGAAATAGAGGTCTTAAAAATGTAATTTTTGAACGTTTTTAATGATGAGGGAGCGGATGGGGGGGGGGGGGGGGGCAATCGGGGCTCCTTCCCAGAAATTTAAGTTTTAAAAACGCAATTGCAGAGGACATCTTCTATGACGTTAGGCTTTGGCTATTCTACCCATAGATATTTTTTTAAGTCTGAGACCAAAATACGCTATTATACCAAAATACGCCTTAGAAGCCATTAAGCGAAATGATGGGATTCGTTAGCTTTTCCGCGGAACTATTTCGAAATTGAAGCTCTAAAAACGAAGTTTTAGGCTATTTTAATCATGGTGGAGGAAGGCTGAAGTTCTTTCCCGGAAAGGTTTCAAAATCAAATTTGAATCTTTCACGAGTTTTAATAATGGGAGGGGAGTGAAGTCAAAGTCTTTCCCCTGTAAAGTTTTCGGAATCAAGGTCCTAAAAACGAAATGTAATGACGCAGATGTGTTTGACTGTCGGAGGTCCCTGAAAGATTTTCGAATTCTATATGTGCACCAGTAAGCCATATGCTAGGGCAAGGGAAGGGATTCAGGTGTTATCCTCCTGATATTTTCCGAAATGGAATTATTAATTATTGCTATTGTATCATTTCTAATAGGTTGTTTGTTTTCATTTTGTAATAGATAGGATCAACGAGAATGCGCCTCTTACTACTCGGCACTTTCGGATTCGGACTGATTCCTCCAATTACAAATTTTATGTCGTTTTTTCCAGTTCACTCTGGCCGTGCAACAGGTGAAACAAAGCATAGCTTCAATAGTCAACATTGTGCTAGCTAGATTTTTACCAGTCTGCTCGATATTTTTGAAGATGATGCAAAATTGGCTCTCTTTTACATAATCAAATTGAGAGAGAAAAAAATTTTATCATCTTATGACAAGAGTTCCCAAAGTGGGTGCCACAGAGCGAAGCTAAGGGTCCCGAGAAGTGTTCATTGCTTCAATAAATAGTAATATAGTAGATATAGGCAAGGGTGTCGTGAGAAAACTCTAAATCTTCAAAAGGTTTCCCGAATTGTGAAAATTTGGGAACCTCTGCCTTATGGGATAGAAACAAGGGTGCAAGAGAATGCACTTGCACCAATCAGGCTTTTGAAAATAAAAAAAAAAACATTAATTTGCTTTTTTACAAAAAAATTTTTTAATAATTAATTCTTATGTTAAATAAATAAAATTAGTTTAATTTTAAAAGTAGGACAAACCACAAAATGCTTAAACTACAATGTATTGGAATGTGGGGCAAAGTGAAATGGTGTAATATGTTGTTGCTTTTTGCACCTCCAATCCGGTTATATTTACCCATGTAGTGACACATGTAGTCTACTCCAGACAGGAAACAATTACGTCTGACGATCAAAGCATATCATAATACAAACTGTTTTCAAAAACTGATACTCAAACTGTAAGATTTTTTGTAAGTCAAAAATTATTTTTTAAATTATCAAACGATAAAGTTCTTGTTATTAACATTTTAAATGTTAATTGAGACCTACTAATATTCGGTGCAGTATATATTTAGTTAATATTAAGCTTATTTGACCTTTAAATATTTTGCACTATTAACCTAGTCGATGTGGGGCAAAGTGGATCGGGCAAATTGAAATAGTGTTTTTCATTTATTCCAACCCCCCAGTAAATCATTTAATACATCACTTAAGTATTCATTTATTAGTTCTTTCATTTACATTCCTTCATTTAATAATAGGGAAGTTTTCGATTTTTCAATTTTATTTTTATATGATAGAGTAACATGTATGAACATCATAGGTGAAAAAATTTTTGCGATACGGTAAGTAGTTTTTTTTAAATTAATTTTTAAAGTTCAAGCGCCTGTGACGTCAGATGGCATAGGAAGTGACGTCCGATAGGAGAGAAACGCAAGCGAACCGGTTCCCATGTCATGGGTTAAATCGAAGAACGTGCATTCGACTTCGAAGATGAAACGTAAAAGGCTTATCTTCTCGCGTTTCTGGAACATTAAACCTCTCATCCTCTCTGAAATATTCGAAGATCACCATTGATATTATTTGAGGAAGATTATTTAGATTGTGCTTTAACGAATCCGGCCTCCATAGTGTGTTCAAAAGGATTATTGAATTTCTAAAAAATAAAAATATCAGCGCGCTCAAAATGTCCCTAGCGAAAACAAGGGATCTTTGGCGGAAGGCTGCCCATTCGCGCCCTGTGACGTAGGCTCGTGACGTTTCAGAAGAGCGCACTTTTGCGCGTGGATTTTTAAAAATTCATTAAAAATCAACCACGGTGTTTTAAAATTCGGCGATGGTGAATTTTTTAGTTTTGAGGGTCCATTAACAATATCCAATAGCCAAAATATGAACATTTAATAGGTTGCAACTTCCCTATTCCCTTATTTATTCATTCATTCACTCATTTTCTTACTTATTCACTGTTTTAGTCACTCATTCATTTTTTCCCCATACATGAACTATTAATTTATTTATGTATTTGTTTACTGTATCATTTTATTGTTACCTTTTCATTTAGTAGAGAAATAGTTTATTTTTCACTTTGCCCCATTAAAATAAAAAGGGAAAAAATTTCCACCTCTTTTTGAAGCCACAAATGTACTGCCAAAAAAAAAAAAAAAAAAAAAAAAAAAGAAAAGAAAAGAAAAGAAAAATGTTTCAATGCTAGTTTTATTATAAAATATATTGTTCTTTATGTACTGTAATTTTCAAAAAAAAATTCCAATTCGTTCATTTTGAAAAAGCGAAGTCATCTTAACTATTTCACTTTGCCCCACATTCCCCTACATCACGAAAAAACCTTTAGCTCATGTTTATATCCATGAGTGCCCGGCAGGCGGATGCCCCTTCCCCTCCTAGCTTTTAAAACTAAAATTTAATTAATTAGAAAGAAAAAAGCTACTAAAAACTGCAAAATATATCGCGAAAGTTATTCATCGCATGTTTATGTCCATGTGGGTTGCAAGGGGGTGCATCTTCACCCACTAGCTTTAAAAGAAAAAAAAATTAAAAGTAATAATTTATTCTTTTAAAATACTATTGCTTTATGTATTAAAAAATGATATTTTTTTAAACAAGTAAAATTAAATGTATTTTAAACAATGAACAAATTACAAAATTATTGTGATCAGAAAAATATGTGAAACTTCAAAACTAAATAATTTTAACAAATATGAAAATACTTTTCAGTACTCGTTTTAAAACAAAATGAATAAAATAAAAATAAAAATGAATAAAATAAAAAATAAAAACTGAAAATCAATATTTAAAAAAAAACATAGTTATTTATTTATTATTTTTTTTAGTGATATACTCGAGGGTGAGCCCTCCTAAATACGATTTTGCCGGTGCTCATGAATAGAAAGTGCTTTTCTTTTATCTGAAGAAGCAAAGACATCCCATCGAATTCACTTCTTTTGTTTCTGATAATGGGGTTATTTCCCAAATTTTAAAAGTAATTTTTCCTGAAAAAGCATACTTAAAAACATAGGATTTGACCATTTTTTAAATAATTTGTTTAAGTTTAATATTTAAAAAAAATACTTAAATCGCTTTCATTATTTACTCTTCTGTCCGATGACATCACAAATGATGAAATGCCATTCAGTGTAGCCATTCACGGAGTAAAATAGTTGATAGCAAGCGTAGAGCACACTATTTAATTCGCTTCTTGATTATCATAATGCGGAACACGGTAAAAAGATGCGGTAAAGTGCATCATTTGTGACGTCATCAAGACCACACCTTGTTTGAAAAATCGGACATTTTCAAAAATTAATTAAAAAATAATTGTTGGGAAAATGAAAGTATTTTCTGGGTCTATGTTATTTATTTATTTATTTATTATTATTATTATTATTATTATTTTGCTTATTCTATCAATTTCAGTGACAAACAGTACTACTTTTGACTGAAGGAAACAACTCCATTGTAGAATAGTGCAATAAAACTCAGACATATAATGTGTCACTACACACAAATTGAATATGATTAAAATGGGACATATATGAGGCAAATTAAGCTCTAGAGTTTAACAAAACTAGAAAGGCAAAGAAATATAGTAACAAAAATAAATAAATAAATAAATAAAAATAAATAAAGGAGAAAACATTTTACACATAATTTATAAGAATACATCTTTTTATTCATAGCTGTACATTTCAAATATTTAAATATGCTTATAATTTGATGAATAATATGATGAAATGAAATGAGCAGAATAAAGTACAAAAATAACAGTAACAAATTATTATTTGAAAATTTCTATTTTCTATTCTAAATTTTATGAAATTTTAGAGTCAGAAATATAAGATATTGATCCTTTTTTCGACGCATAGTAAATTTCATCATCACTGCTAATTACACTGGTTCTTAAAGTATTCAATGACGTTCCCTAAAAATTGAAAAGTACCAAATCATAAAAAACAATGAAACATAATTGCTATTACATATATAAGCAATTTGATAAACTTAAGCGTTAAAGTACAAAATAATAATCCTCATATATATAACAGCAAATGATCGAGTAACGCTCCTGACGTCATTAACAATGAGACTCGCGCTACGACATGATAATTTGAAAATATTTTTTAATAATGTTTGACAAGCAGGGAAATGCTTTATTTCGACGAGGCTGAACTGGATCCGGTATCTTAACTGTTTTACTGGTAAGACTGTCATTTTAGGAGAATGAAGAAACGAAAAAGTGGCCAACAATGAACGCTATCTACTGGAGCTAAGGGTTAATTCGCTGGAGTTAGGGTTAAAATTTCAACTATCAAAATATCACCAAACAGAAATTTGCTTCGTTCAAAAAGCAACTTTCACCCGTCATACCTTGACGGGCGATTTTCTAGTAATTATAATAATGATACTAAAAGCATCTAAGAAACCGAAGTACAGTAAGTGGCATAAATATTAATGTATACGAAAACATTTGCTAGTTAACTACTGAAATTGAACCAATTTCGGTCATTTTAAACTTTGAATATGTTTATGACAATGCAATATAAAATTAAAAGTATATCCAAGTACAGTAAGTACTCTGAAAAATATGTAAAGTGACACATGGTCACTAAGAACCTGTATATAATTAATTTAGCTACCGTTTTGTTAGTTCAATCTGTAAATATAGCAAAAAATTCTCAGCTTATATTATGCATATATATATATATATATATATATATATATATATATATATATATATATATATATATATATATATATATATATATATATATATATATATATATATATATATATGTCTGCATCCTTCAAGCAGTGATGTTAACCAATAGATGGTTTTAATTGAATCACCTGCTTGATGAGCTCCGGAAACAAAAGGGTAAGATGTTGAAATTTATTAATAGTGCACTACAAACTTGATGATTAAACCTTGGTTAAACAATAAAATGTTCGTTTATTTATCTGTATTTTATCTGTCTGCCATGTTGTTTGTTTTATAATATTGTCTTATTAGAAAGAAGCTTCTGAAAAGGTTTATTCTAAAAAAAAGTATATTTGATCATTATGGTACGAAAAAAATGAAACAGTGAGAGTTATTTTTTATTTGATTTCAATGGGATATTGAAGGAAAATTGTTCTTAAAAATATTTTAAATTCCTCAGGGGATTTCAAGCCTTTTTAGAAAAGACCTTGACATTTATGAAAACCAGTGCGATCCGTTTTAAATCATAAGAATATGGGTAGGATATTTTAAGTTGGCATGACAAAGTTACATTGACAACATTAAAATATAAAGTGCTTGAACTCATTTGAAAATTAGTTTCCATTTTGTTTCGAGTAGTTACAATAAAGGGAGCTCCACCCTCTGCTCGCTAACGCTCAACAACCGAGAAGATTGCTTCGCAATCTTATTTGGTTTAATCGTCTGCTAGGAAGAAATTTATTAAAATACACATTACGATTAGAACAAAATGAAAACCCTGTTCCTTTCCCATAGGAAAAAGAATTTAATTTAAGGGCTCGTTACAATTAGAACAATATGAAAGTCTCGCTCTCAAAGAAAAAAAAGAGCTCGTTTAAAATAAGCAAAAAAAAAAAAAAAAAAAAAAAAAAACACCAAATAAATAAATAAATAAAAATAATATAAATGATAAAACCCTTTAAGTGCAGCCGTTCGAAGAAGGGGGGCGGGGGCAAGCTCATTTTTTACCAAATTTCACAGTAGTAGGTGCTAAAAAGGTTGTTGGGCATAGCAAAACGGCCGTACGTAACGTTTGAGAAATCGTTTACAAATTTGGTCTCCAGTCAGTAGTACAGGGTAAGCAAAAAATTCATTAAAATTCGTCTTGTTCATAAAGAAGAAAGAAACTAAGATAAAAAAAGTGCCGTTTACACAAAAGGGGCAACAAGAAAATCGGACTTTTTTTAGGAACAAAAAAAAAAGAGTTTAAATATCATCGATAGAGGCCGCAGACGACAAGAAACTCGCGAAACATGACAAAAGTACGCCCATTTCCTGCAGAAGGTGTTCAACATGTTTCCGCACCTGTTGGAACGGGTGCACTTCGAAGACTTCAAGAACATTGCACGACACATCTATGGCGACCTAACATCTGTTACAGCTGATTAAAACAGTTCGGAATGACAAGCAGGAACCTCACATTAGAAAGAATCTTTCAATTCATTAAGAATTGAAGGAGATGAGCTGTACAACAGTGAAATTAAATAACCGTCGACTGAAGTCAGGTCAGGTGAACAAGAAGGTACTGCAATCAAATAACTTCGACTAATCCCTCAATTTTAATCAAAGGTTACTTCATAGGAATTTTAAATAGGATTTGCATGCTGTGCAACTGGAACTACACTGTTATAACCATGGGTTCCAGATGAGTGAATATATTCCCCCTAAGGTGAAAGCAGGGTGTCCAAGGGTGCCATGTTGCCCAGGAAATAGAGCAGGGGTGCCAAAACAGCAAGCAATCGCTAAATGACTCGCTGGCGCATGCGCTGCCGGCATACATTCACCATTCAACCACTTCAATAGGGCGGACGAATGATAGGTTGCATCTATGCGTGGCCTTCCATGTCTTTCACATTGAATGAAGTACACTATTGGATTAAATCTCAACTTTTCTAGGATAATTCTTTAAAATAACAAGTAAGTACAGCTTTTGATCACTTTGTAGCTTTTAGGGCTTTCAAACATAGTTAAAAGTACATTCACTGCTTTTCAGTTACCGTTGGACCGTTACGATATCGTAGTACCGTTAGTTGTTTAGTTTCAGTTTACCGTTACTGTTGTGAAATTTCCATCATTCAAAACGCTACGAAATATATCTATCATTATTTTCTTGATTAGTCGATGAGCAACATTTAATCACAAAATAATAACCGCAATAAGATTATCAGTAATCAACAAGTGAGAACCTAAATAAAAATGATTCTTGCGCTATCGTAGATTACTACAAAACAGCAAACGCAAAAAATAAAAAAGAAATCCCTCGCCGCCTAGCTTTTTTTTTTTTTTGCTTTTTCATTCAAGTGTTTGAATCATTTCCTGTTAGCAGTTAATATTTCCATAGCGTTAGAAATTTCTTAAGGTTTTTAAACTGTCGAAAAATTTCATATGTGCATTTTATTTTAATGTTACTCTTGATTGAAATTTCGAACGTTCGAGAAACGATTTTGTTTTTCCGTAACTGTAATATTCCAGAATATTTTTGGCTCTTCATGTAAATAATTCATAAGTACCTTTACACTTTACTTTCGGTGCGGTTATTTCTCACAAATGATCATTAACTTAACTATTTATATTGAAATAATTACTCGTGGTTCTTTAAATATACTTGTGACAACTCTTTGATACCAAGTAAAGTGGGTATTTATTGTTTTATTTATTTTTAATATTACTTTGTAAAAAAAAAAACCCTCACGCAGAATTTTTTCACAAGTTTTTAACGGCCTGAGAGTTATTATAATTATTATTATGTATTTTATTTATTTTTAAGAAAAAGGATAAAAATTTCACAGGTCCGCAATGCTTTTCATTTGCTTTTACCCACCCGCGTGAGTCAAAACAGGTTGAGAAACACTGAGTTAGAGCACGATCAGATGAATTAAAGCAATGAGCACATCTTAACTATGATGAAAACTCTGAAATATGATTAAATGCTGTAATAACAAGTTTTAATCATTTCCAGTACTGAATTTATGCAATGTGAAAAAGTCCAAAACGTAGAATATCATAAATCAAAACAAAAGTATTAAAAAAAAAAAAAAATACACAACTGTATTAAAAAACGTACACAATACGGGGGAGGGGGAGGAGGACCTACAGTAGGGTGCATTTCTCTCTCCGAAGGTTCATTCTTTTCACCCCGGTTGCCTATTTTTTAAATGGTGCCTGTTTTTCCCCCTAGTTAGAGGTGCAATTTCGGCTCCGTATTGGGTGCCGCTGGTGAACAAGCGTTTCACCCATGAAAGGTGCCGAATGCAACCTGTAGTTTTAACAGTGTATCCTGCGTAAACGTATTATAGATATACACTTCTTTGATTCATCGTCTTTACATCTTTCGTTTTCGAAATTTTCACAACGCATGAGTTGCTTACTTAGTCGGGAAAAGATAACGTTTTGAAAACGAATGGGAAATCCTCGTGTGTGACGGTTTTTTGTGGCAAAACTAGTTTACGTAATTTTGCTGGAGATCTTAGAGATCCTATATAGGAGATCTTGCATGGCATCGCCATCTACCGGTACCGTTGTGGACTAAAAACGTCTTTGTTGCTAAAAATATCACGTTTTTCTTCTGAACACTTTCTTGTGAATCGCACTTCTTTATCCTAATTTTTCTATGCTTTTTGAACTTTCAAAGTTTTAACGAATTTCTGTCTCACTATTTTGCTCTTCGTCTCAGTGTTAAACTGAGGTAAGCCTAGGATTCTTGCTAAATTAGAAACCCATACATCTAATGTTCTAATTAATTGAGAAAATTGGAACAAACTTGAACTTGTGCAGAAAAACAAAAAGCTCTTTTGAATGACATTGATAACTAGGGGGTACCCAAGAATACTCCCCCTTCTAGATAACTAGGGGGTGGGAATTTGTTCATCCCTTTGTTAGTAAATAAATTACAAAAATCTTCGAAATTTAAAAAAAAAAACGCTCCGAGTTGCAAACAGTTGGGATACTAAGTAATTTTGAATGAAATTTTAAAGCTGTAGGTACTCTGGGGTCTCCTGGAGACGGGCAGCCACAGACACAATTTCACAATTCCTTTGACAAAACTTTTTTTAACCAATAGGGATAGTGACAATAAAAATTTCAAATACATTTTATAATGCAGCTCTGGTTAGTTGAGCTGTGACCTTGACTATGTTTACCTGTTTTAGGGGAGTTTAGTGAAAAATAGGCGTGTTATTGGCTAGGATTTTAGTTGGAATATTTTTGAAAAACTACTAAGAATGTTTCTCAACTCAACTTAGCGCCAATTGCTCCTCCCTATTTATCAAAACAAAGGTAAACATTGTCAGAGTTGGAGCTCAACTTCTCAGAGCCTCATTATATTATTGTGCTTATTTTTGTTTTGATCAGTAAAAAAAGGATAAAAAAATTATATAAGAATGAATTTGAAAATTGTATATCGTCTTATTTTGAGCAACTGAACAGAGTTGTTACCCGTCTTTTTCTTTGGATTCGAAGAGTTTTACATCGGCCACCGGGTAGGAACTTCCTTAGCCATATCACTGCTGGAGACAACAACTTCTCGTCAACGTCATCACATTTTCTTGGACCTATAAAAAAATTAAATATTGAAAAAACAAAATCATAAAAAATAAGACATCAGCATTTTTTAACAACCTTAAAACAGGCAGGTAACTGTGCTGTAACAACTTGAATTTTGAGAGTTTGGCACTGCTAAAATCTTGATCAAGTGAGGAATACAAGATTCTGATGCCTGCCGTGAGTATATTTTATTAAAGGGGAAAAATTAACTCATCAAGAGAATTAACTCATCAAGAGAGAAGGGAAAAAATTAACTCATCATTTAAGAAACCATAAAAATTATAAGTTATTTCTGGCTACACCGAGAATCCGTTTCCGGTCCTTGGTTACCTTGTACAATGTCAAGCTCTGAAGCACTTGGCATTGGTTAAAATACAAAACTACCATGTTAGTTAGAGTTTATATCTGAGTGTGATAGTGAGAAATTTAAATTAGATTTGAAGCACTACAGTAGAGTCCCTAAAACTCGGCCTCATATGGACCATAGGGTATAGCTGAGATCTGGGCAAGGACGGATACAAGGGAGGAGCGATGGGGGCGATCGCCCCTCCCTGAGGGATCCAACATTAGCAATTTTTCCAAATTGAAATCCTAAAATGCAAATTTAGGCCCTTTTTGATGACGTTAAGAAAATGAATAGGTTTCGAATTTCTATTCCAGAAAATTTTCGTTCTTGAAGTTTCGAAAATGACATTTTAGATGATCTTAGGCGGTTTTAGGGGTAGATGGAAGCCATTCTCCCAGTCATTTTGCAAAGTTCTAAGTCTAAAAGACGCGATTGTATACATCTCGGATAGTGTTAGGAGAAATAATAAATTCAGTGATTATCCTATGGTAATTTTTCGAAACTAAAGTTTCAAAAAACGCAATTTTAGACTACCTTCCATGATATTAGGAGAAGAGGGTTTCGACACATTCCCACAGAATTATTACGATATTGAAATTCTAAAAAGCAATTTTTGGGTAGCTCTTTTAACGGAAAAAAAAGGAATAATTTCGACAAAAATTTTTAGTTTTAGACAAAAGTGTTGAGGCAGCTTCTGCCCCCTCCTTGAAAACTTTCTGGATCCGTCCTTGGTTCTAGATTATCAGGAATGCGCATGCAATTTGTTTTTCCGGCGGGATTTCTTCATCTTGCCAAGGTGGGGCCGAGTTTCCTGGATTGCCCGGGTTTTTGAGTGCCGAATTTGTGCGACTCTATTCTGTAATGAATTTAATGTTTTAATAAATGAGTAAGGTCCGAAGAAAACAGAGTACCTTATCGCTCGGGTAACTAAAAACTACCTTGGAGACTAGTTTTTTCAAAACAAGAACCTTTCGAAACTCATATCATTCAGAATTTTCTTGTAAATTTGAGTAATAATTTGTCTGACTAGGAAAATGTTTTCCTGGCTCCTGAGATGCTAGTTTTTGTCGGTCGTTGCCAATGAGTTTCTTTTTTAATTAAGGAGCTTGCATTAAAGGATAAATTACCTGTAATGAGGCTTATGGTTACTCCCACAATAAGAACAATGACGAATCCAATCGCACTCAACCACAAATACGACAAACGATATGGAGGAAATATATGATCACTAGAAAAAAAGTTTTGCTTTTAAGATGCATAGAAAAGAATTCTTAAGGATCATACGTAAATAAATAGAAATATTTTAAATTTTGTGATGAATATTTTTTAGTTATTGCTCTAGTTAAATGAATTGACTTCATATAAAATTTATCATACATATAAATATATTAACAATACATTTCAATGTTTTAAAAACATGCAAACAGATTCTTCAAGAAGCAATAGATAATAACTAAACTTCTTATCATCTTTTAAGTTCAATGCGATTGACAGGGATATATACCGCAAGAAACAACCCCACACACTTTTTTTTTGTGTGTAATTTAGCTTTTAGCAAGAAAAAATAAAACAGCATTTAGTTTTACATAATGATGAGATTCTGTGGTTCTAAAATAAACTTCATCATCACACCTTATGAAAATCTTTAGCCTAGTCTACACAGTCATATTAGAGTATCAAGAAAAACGTATCATCTAAAGTTCGTTAAGCCAAGAAATTTAGCATTACACTAGTATACTATCATTGCTTCCATGAATTCCAACTCAAAGACCAACTAAAAATCTTCGAATTGAAAAATCCATCAGATGAATATACATTAACTATATACATTAATCAAAATCTTGCGCCATTTAAACTAAATAAACCAATCAAACATCATTAATTAAAATGTATTGAAATAATATTTATGAAGGCACGATTATATAAATAATAGACCTTTTGTTAGTCTCTACTTAAAAGTTCAGGACACTTACTTGTTTGGGATGATTTCGGGTATCGTAGTCATATTCTTGAGATCAATTTTAGTTACATTGTAATAAAGCTCTGTGCAATTTGTGTAGGATCTGGGAAGCAGCGGCTGATAAGGTTTACTGGAAAAGGCTCCCATTCCAAACCACATCGCTATCACAAACCCACTTAATAGACCTGTTGAAGCACCCTGGAAAGGAAGGTTTTCATTCTTTTTATGCATCATTTCACTTATTTCACACTGTAAAAAAACTAAACTGAAGTGTTTGACGATGTGATGAAAATGGCAATTTTTGTAAAACAGAATTGAACACACGACCTGCTGAGGGTACATGAAAACGAAGGAGCTATAAATGGTTGCTTTCAGAAAAATTGTGATAAGTCTAAAGTTTAGGCTTTAGATTTATCACAATTAAAGCTCAAAACTGCAATGGAAATTACACACATGTCTTCGCTGCTGTAAGCACGATTATGCTATCAAAAGATATCAACCACTCACTATATAGAATAAGATGACTATTATTAAGTTTCAGTCCAAAAGTTTTGCTAGATCGAAAGGTATAAATGAGTGAATGGATAAATAAATGAATGAGTGAATGGATAAATAAATGAATGAAAATATAAATGAATGACTGAGCCGATGAATGAACTAATAGATGATTTAATGAGTACAGCGAGTAAATGGATAAATGAAGGAATGAATTAATGAGTGAGTGGATATTCGCGCATGTATTAGTTCGTTTATTTAGTCATTTATTCATTCGTCACCTCACTCTTTCTCATTCATTCATTCACTTAATCATGCAGAGATGGGTGGGATCTGAATTTAAATTCATCACTGTAAAACCCACACATCCTTATTTTATAAGTAGTTCCTGTATAGAGACACAATCCCTCAAAATATCCAATTGTATAAGGCTATAAGATAGCGTTTCCTAAAGTGGTCGACTCCCTGAGGGTCTATAAAGTTTTCAAAGAAGTCGATGAAGCTCTAGGGTTCGATGAATCTTTCGTCACTAAAGGTCACTAAAGGTGTTGCGATTAAAAAAAAAAGAATAAGATTAGCAAAGGAATTTGAGAGATATAACGGTAGGGTCAATGATAGAAAAACAGTGAGAAAAGAAGTTATACATTTTCTAACTACATTGCATATTATTTCTCTTAGCTGCAGGAACACGCCCCTCAATACTAAACGCCATAGACCAGTCCAAGTATACTCGCCTTGTCGCCAGGAAGGTTAAATAGTTATGTTGTTTAAGTTGCATTCATGTTACTCAACAGAAGGAAAGCCGGGTATAAAATTTCCTTCAACCCTCCATTAAAAGAGAAATATAATTCTTAAAGGTTTTAGGCTAGTTTAAATAGCAGATCGATGCCTTTGTAAAGGCAGTCAATGCACAAAAAGGTTTCGGAAAATATGGTACCAGTGTCATAAATCGCAAAAATCTCATTCACTTTTAAATGTTGTGTATTGAGAGCTCTTCTAGTACTAGTAAAGTGCTATTGTAGCCTAAAAATATTTATTTGCTGTTGGAGGTAGTTTTTTCTCGATGTGCATTTTATTTACTTTGAGTACTGGTATTGATGTTTTAGCGGAAAGAATTTTTGATGATTTTTTATAACATGCTATCTTACCCAGGTATTTGCGCAAGGGAAAAACATTCCTAACGTAAACACTCCTAGCATAGGTCCACCAACGACACCGTGAATGGTAAGTGCCGCCTGAAAGAAAAAGGAAAGAGTAAATTCTCACATGAAATGATAACTCCACAAGTGTATGACATCTATTGAGAAAATGATGAAGCTGATATAAGCACCCTTTAAAACAAAAGTTATGGATATTCCAAAAAGCGGCCGTGTTGAGAAGCATAAGTTATGTGGGGGGCTTCTGAAATACGAAATTAAGTTTGAATACGATAAAACAAATGATGCCACATAAAATATTTGGTGTTTTACCTCTTGTGACAAAAATTTTAATTACAAAAATTAAAAAATACTATTAAATTCAGGTTAAAATCAATGACTGGTTTCTGTTCAGTTAAAAATCGGAAACAAATGAGTCAAAATAAATACATTGATAAGAGCAGGGGCGTCCCGACGGGAGGTTACGTTAGGTCACTGTGACCTCCCAAAAAATGTTCCGTATTTTCCTATCGACTCGGCAAATTTGGAGAGGATTGCAACATTGCGATTATTATTCATTTTCATTTTACATTTTAACATGCCTACTTTTTTTAAATGATGCCTAATGTCCTTTACCATTAGATTTTACGCAAGTATGGTATGAATGAGTTTTTTTTTTACAAATTCCTACTTGCTAACTGGAGCATAAATTTTAGCATAGAAAAGTGAAACTTTACTTACTTGAAGAACACCACCTAACTGCTGAGCTACTATAACTAAAGCAATAGATAACAGCCCATACACTGTAGCTGAAAATTGAAACATGAAAATCATCAATGGAAAAATTGAAAAAAATTACTATGCATACATATAGTAGGGGAATGTGGGGCAAAGTTAAATGGTTAAGATGTGTGAGATTTTTTTAAAATGAACAAATTGGAAATTTGTTTCAAGGATTACAATACATAAAGAAGGAACATTGTATTTTATAATGAAACTTGCGTTGAAACAGTATTTTTTATTTTTCGCAGTAAATTTGAGTCTTCAAAAAAAGGTGGAAATTTTTCACTTTTTTTCATGGAGCAAAGTGAAAAATAAAATATTTTTCCAATGAACTGTTTTTCGTTCAATTATAAAACATATTTTTGAATATATAACAAGAACTTTATCATTTTATATAGTAACAAAAATAATTTCGACAACAAAAGATTACAATATGAGTATAATTTTTTTAAAAATTGCCTGTATTATCAAATGTTTTAATCTTCGGTGGAATTTTTTTTCTGACTGGAATAGACTACATACGGTACTACATAGTTAAAATAATACTGAATAGGTGGAGCCAAAAGCAGAGTAAATATTTCACCTGTTCACTTTGCCCCATGTTCCCCTACTACATTTAAGTTACTATGAAAAATAAGAACAGTTTTTTGTAATGAAATACGATTGATTGAAATGATTATGGAAGGTTAATAAAGCACATATCGTGAATAACTCATGGCTATTTCAAGGCTTTTATGGAGGCATCGATATTACAAATAATTCAACTTACAGTTCTAACGGCCGGGGCCGTGGTGGCCTGATTAGTAAGACTCGGACTCGGGCCCGGAGGGTCCCGGGCTCGATCCCCGCCGGATCGAAGATCCACCGTCTTCATTAATGCTGACTGGGGGACGTTAAATATGCTCGTGGTCACAAATTCCTCCAAGTGAAACGATACCTCTGGGAGTTCTGGACCAGGGATTGCTCGGTTTCTGATCTGGATCAAAAAATCAGAGCTGTCTTCAGGGTTCCATCCAACTGGTTAAACCACAAATAGTGGTAGGTGGTAGGTACGAGGGACCCTGGAGTGAAAAGCTCTAACGGCCACATTCGTCACCTTTTTTGAACCTAAGTCGGACAACTGAACTTCCGATTGGTTTAAGAAGATCAACGGTTTTCTCGGTCAAATTTTCACACCCATAGATTTTACTAGCACGGGCTCCAAACCCGAGACCCTCCGAATGGTAATCTAGAGCCCTGTCTACAAGACTACCCACGACCCAGTTTTGTGCACATTCTACTGGATGAACAATTGAACATTGCCGTTGTACATTCATTTCAATCATCATACATTCTAAATTAAGCCTGTGTTAGGGAATAAATATGAACTAGAATGTTTCGAAAATTATTTTCTCTTACCTGCTTGTTTGTTGTATTTGAAGAATTCATACGCGGGAAGCCATCTCAATCTTGAACTCTGAAAATCTAATAATTGAAAAGTAAATTGCACTACAATTAGAAAAGACGGCCTCACTCCTTGATATTAGAACTTACACTTTACTTTCTTCTTGAGAGTTACACGCTTGCGCAGCGCCATCTGTGGACTGTATACGAAACATACCGCCCCCCTTGAAACACGGAGGGGTTTCAAAATTAATGAATTAAGTTAATCATACTAAATGAATTTAAATTAAAAATAAATCATACTTCTAAATAAATGAAATTAAGTAATTAGCGTTACAGATGAATAGACGACCTTAACCTTCTACAATATTAGAAAGAAAAATTAGGCATAGTTCAAGAATGCTCAAGTGTCTATAGGAAGGGGACACAGTTTTGCAATTGGTCTAACAAGTTCACCAGTGTCAGTTTTTACCTTGACCACACGAACTTTATTGTCTTTACCAGGGAACGTTTCCGTGACCTTCCCTAATTTCCACTGTAGTGGAGGTAAGTTGTCGTGTTTGATTAAAACAAGATCTCCAATGTCAAGGTTCTTTTGAGAATTGCGCCACTTCGCTCTTGATTGTAGCAATGTCAAATACTCGGACGACCACCTATTCCAAAAATGTTGGATCATTCTTGTAAGCAATCGCCAACGATCGCAATGACTGATGTCGTCTGGAACCGTAGGTTGAGGAACAGCTGTTAATGCTTTTCCTATTAGAAAATGTCCTGGAGTCAGAACAGACGGATCATCTGGACTGCTAGATAATGCACATAGTGGTCTAGAATTAAGGCATGCCTCAATTTGACTTGATAACGTGGCTAATTCTTCGAATGTGAGACTGGTGGCTCCAACAACTCTTTTCAAATGAAACTTGAACGATTTCACGGTAGCCTCCCAAATGCCTCCGAAGTGGGGAGCAGATGGAGGATTGAAGTGAAAGGTGATGTTGTCTGTTACCAGAAATTGATGTACGTCGTCTTCCTTCATCAACTGACGAAACTCCTTCCTAAGCTCTCTGCTCGCTCCATAAAAATTACTTCCTTGATCGCAGAAGAGGTCAGATGGCCTACCTCTGCGTGCCACGAATCTTTTTAAACAAGCGATAAAGGCTTTTGATGACAAGTCGCTGACGACTTCAAGATGAACTGCCTTCGTTGCGAGGCAGACGAAGACGCAGATGTAGCTTTTAGTATTGCGGCTTCCTCTTCCCTTGGAGTTCCGTATTAAGAATGGGCCTGCAAAGTCAATACCAGTTCGTTGGAAGACAGAAGAGGGGCAAACTCTGGACATTGGAAGATCTCCCATGATTTGACCAGCGAGCCTTGGACGATTTCTGAAGCACGGGATACATTTTCTTACAACTCTTCTAACTGCATCTCTGGCTGAAAGAATCCAAAATTTTTCTCTGAGAGCTGCTTGGAGAAGTTGTGGACCGGCATGAAGAAGTTTTAGATGATAATCGGCGATAATTAAATTCACAACATGGTCGGTTTTAGGAAGCAAGATGGGATGCTTCTGCGATTCTGAAAGCATTGAATTTTTTAGTCTCCCACCGACACGAATTATTCCGGAATCATCGTAGAACGGAGTCAAGGGATTAATCTTGTTGTTCGAAGGAAGCTGCTTTCCCGCTGACAGATAGGAGACCTCCGTCAAAAAATGATCCTGCTGGATAAATCTTACAATCCTTTTCTCGGCTTCGTGCAATTCTGTCGTTGTTAAAAAAGACTTATTTCTTTTATCCGCAGCCAGAGAACAGTTCTTCCCAAATCTTAAACAATAGGCTACAACTTTCTTCAACTTGTTCCAAGACGAAAATTTCTGAAAAAACTCTGCCTTGAAAGAAGCATCAACCACTTGCAGCATAACCAGCTTGGATGTTCCTTTAGCTTCTACAGACATGTCTTTTTGCAATTCTGGATTATCCTCAAACCCTCCTTTAGGAAAAGTAGAACTCCTTAGCCAATCAGGTCCGTTGAACCACAAGTCGCACCTTTCTAGTTTAGTTGGAGGTATCCCTCTTGTTCCGCAATCAGCAGGATTCTCCAGACCGCTCACATGGTTCCAGTGCACATTAGGAGTCAGCTCTTGAATTTGTGCTACTCGATTAGCTACGAACGGTTGCCATCTTCTTGGTTCAGACTTCAGCCATGCCAGTGTGATCTTGGAATCAGACCACGCAAATGTCTCAGAGATTGGCACAGTTAGCGTTGGCAAGGTAGCTTGCAACAAATTGGCAAGAAGTAAAGCAGAACAGAGTTCCAATCGAGGTAAAGACTGCGGTTTTACTGGAGAGACACGCGTCTTGGATGTTAGCAGTCTGGATGTCACAGCTAGGGTTACATCCTGGGAACGAATGTATATAGCTGCGCAATAGGCCTTCTCTGAAGAGTCGCAGAATCCGTGTACTTGCACGTCTGAAGCCTGGGGAATGAGAATACAGCGTGGAATTTTGATATTTGTAAGTACAGGAAGCTGTTCTTGAAATGTTCTCCACTGCTTTGCCAGAGAATCAGGTAGCTCCTCGTCCCAGCTTAGATGATGACTCCACAGCTCTTGGAGGAAGATTTTGGAAATGATAACTGTAGGTGCCAACCAGCCCAAGGGGTCAAAGATTTTAGCGACTTCAGAAAGTACCTTACGTTTAGTCCATACGTCCATCTCATTGACGGTGATGGTAAAGGTGAACTTGTCAACATCTGGAAGCCAAGCTATTCCCAGAATCTTGACAGGTTGGTCATCGTTGATCGTGTGTTTTGAATCAATTGCCTGTAATTCTTTTGAAATGGTTGCCAGTACGTCGGGATCGTTTGACACCCATTTACGTAAAGAAAAGCCTCCCTTTTTCATCATTTCCTGCAGCTCGGATACCAGTTGAATGGCTTCCTTCTTTGTCGCACTCCCACTCAGCAAATCATCTACATAAAAGTGACAACGGGTAGCTCTTGAAGCGGCTGGAAAATTCTCTTGTTCGTCTATGGCAAGCTGTCGTAAGGTTCTCGTGGAGAGGAATGGTGCTGAGGATGTTCCGTAGGTAACAGTAGTTAGACGATATTCTTTTATTGGTTCGTTTGGAGACTCCCTCCAAAGAATTCTTTGCCAGTCTACGTCTTCCTCATGAACTTTAATCTGGCGGAACATCTTTTCCACATCAGCGCAAATGGCTACATTGAAAAGTCGAAACTGAATCAGGATAGGGAAAAGTTCTGGCTGTACTCTTGGTCCAACCATGAGCAAATCGTTTAAAGAAAGTCCAGACGAAGTTTTACTTGAAGCGTCGAAGACAACGCGGAGCTTAGTTGTAGAGCTAGTGTTTCTAACAACTCCGTGATGAGGGAGGTACAAACTATTGATGGTATTAATTTCAGAATCTGGAACCAGCTCCATGTGCTTTAGAGCAAGGTATTCCTTCATGAATTTGCGATAGAGTTCGTATTTTTCTAGATTAGAAATGAGATGGCGTTCCACGCTGATTAGCCTACGAATTGCATTTCGTTTTGAATCACCTAACCGCGTGGGAGGTGTATGAAATGGTAACCTTACTGTATATCTGCCATTCTCATCCCTAGAATGTGTCTTTGCGAAATGATCTTCACACGACTTTTCTAAAGAAGTTAAGGGTTTAGCACATGGTACAGAATCTAATTCCCAAAATTTATTGATTAGATGATCTGACACTAACTGAATATTATTTACATGAAGAGAATTTTGATCACCAAAATTAGCCTTACCGCCAATTATCCAACCCAGTTCTGAACGAATGGCAAATGGTTTATCCTTACCTAACGATAACGTTTGACCCTTTAGCAATGGCAAAGTAAGGTCAATACCGAGAAGTACATCAATCGGACCACTCTTGTAAAATGTTGGATCAGCCAGAGAAATATCCCCAAATAATTCGCACATTGAGGAATCTAAGTTGTGATGTGGTAGCATACCTACAATTTTGTTAACCACATACACGGGCGCTTCAAAGGACTTTTGAGATGGAAAATGTGAGGTGAATTGAATCTCAGCAATCCCATTTGTACGCGTATCGGAAGCACCCAAACACGAAATACGAACATTGGCCTTTTTCCTGTGCAAGCCCAATTTTTCAATACACTCATTTGTAATAAGCGAAGCCTGGCTTCCGCTATCCAAAAGACATCTACAGGTCTGATAGTTACCCCAAATATCTCTTACTTGAATCAGAGCCGTGCAGAGGAGAATTTGAACGTCTGGGCCCACATCAGAAAGACAAGATGTAACATCCACCACTCCAGAATTTTCCCTCAATTCATTAGTACTTGGAACAAGGGCAGGTGAAAACACAGGGGCGTTGATAGAAAGTCCAGTCGAATTTGACACATTTACAGGACCCTGTCTTCCCCTAGCGCTAACATTTTCGATATGAAGTAAACTGTGGTGGGTTTTTTTGCACGTTCTACATCTAAACTTGCTTTTGCAAGTTTTCACACCGTGAAATTGAATTAAGCAGTTAAAACAAACATTATTCGATTTAACGAAATTTGAACGCTCTTGTACTGACAATTTTAAGAATTTATCACACCTCGACAATGCATGCTCTATTACAGAGAGGACATTGTGACTGGGCGCTAGACGCGACCAAAGTCACCTTTCTTTGAACGTTTCTCTTGGTAGTTAAACTCGGGATGGATCTCGCTTGTGTTGCAAGAAATTGCAATAGTTCGTCCAACTTTGGAATGACATCAGTTGAAAAGGTTCTCTCAAACCAAGTTCTTGAATTTGTATCAAGCTTGAACAATATCATATGCATCAAAAGAGTATCTGCAGTTGGATCAATCTCATATTCCAAGGACTCTAACATCCTTACAAATTCCTTAGTAGAATCTATCAAATTCAAAATTTGTGTGGAAGATTCTCCACTTAAGGGTGTTATATTGATAAATCTTTTCATTAAGGAGGACACAATTTCTCTTTTATTAAAATATCTATCCCTTAGCAAACTCCAAGCAATTTCGAAATTATCATTGGTAATCGATAAAGAGTTTACGATTTTTAACGCATCTGACCTTAAACTCCCTTTTAAATATTGCAATTTTTGTGCTCCCGTCAAATTTTGATTGTTGGAAACTGCAGCTTCAAAAAGATCGGAAAAGGTAAGCCACTCCTCAGTTGCACCGGAAAATACAGGTAGGTATAACGTAGGCAGTTTTACTTCAGCTGACTGAGCTGGGACTGAAGTTTGGCTTGAATCCTGGGTTTTAACCTGAAACTCGGAATTTACCACAGAAGGTACAAGCCGAGTATCTATAGTGACAAGTACTGCCTCTAAAGTGTCTAAAAGATCGTCCTTTTCCGTACAATAAGTTTCCTCATCTTTTTCTTCGCAAATACTTATAATAGGATCCAAAATACCCTTTACCTCAGCTTTAAATTCTATGAATCTTTCCTTCCTAGCTAATAAACCCACCTTATTTAAATTCTCAATTTCCTCGTCTGTTTTCTTTTGGAGTTTTGTAATCGAAGATTTGACACTCTTTTTTTTCTTTAACAAAGCGTCCATATTCATTTGAATATAGCAAATAAAATAATTTTATTAAAGAAAAACAACGCAGCTGTGCGGGAATGAACGAATGTCTAGTCCAAAGAACGAAAGAAAATACTACTTTGGCGCGTCACCGAGACGGTGGGGAAGCGAGGGGAGAAAATCGCAACAAGAATTACCAAGGAATAAACAGTCTAAAGGGCAAAACGAAACTGAAACTTTTGTAAATTATTTGAAAAGGAACGACAATGGCAGACTACCAGTAATTTACCAAATAAGAATAATCAACCAATCAAATGAAAAGAAAATAACCACTTATTAAACAGTTTGAAACTTTTTGAATAATCTCAAATTTGAAATAACGCATTTCGTAAATTTGCATTAAATCCTAGTACGTGCACTTCGTACGCTTTAAAGTTTAACACATTTAAACAAAATATACTTTTGAATGTTTCTCTAATTGAATTAAGACAATATAAAGCATTTGTTGAAACAACAAAACAAGCAAGAATTTAGAATAGAACGTTTCTCACTGGTCTCCGGCTCGACGGACCAAAAATGTTAGGGAATAAATATGAACTAGAATGTTTCGAAAATTATTTTCTCTTACCTGCTTGTTTGTTGTATTTGAAGAATTCATATGCGGGAAGCCATCTAAATCTTGAACTCTGAAAATCTAATAATTGAAAAGTAAATTGCACTACAATTAGAAAAGACGGCCTCACTCCTTGATATTAGAACTTACACTTTACTTTCTTCTTGAGAGTTACACGCTTGCGCAGCGCCATCTGTGGACTGTATACGAAACAGCCTGTATATAATGGAGTTAAAAATAAAGAAGATTGTATTTAAAGATGCGCCATTACATGACATCTTACCTAACATTTTAGTAATTCTTGTAGCCCACAGCTCAGATAAGTTCTTCACGAAATAAGTTTTTATGAAATCTTCCAACGTAACAGCTGCTAAGGAATTCACCCCAGAAGATACTGTACTATCAATAAATTATATAATTAATCATGTAACTGTGGTATTTAAATAACACAATTTTTTAAGTAAAATACAATTGAGAGCACAAATCTAAAATTCAGGATGTCATTCATAAAATATCGATAAACATTTCTTTGATTAGAGCTACGTTTCTCAGATAGTGTGCTTATTAATAGCACATGACATCTGTAATTGAGACAAACCTAACCTGTCAGCGTCGTAATGCTGCATTTGGATCAGCATAGCCCCATAATGCTGGCAGATTAGGTTTGTCTCATCAATAATTATCATAGTGTTTACGTATCATAGCATAACATTTGAATTTATTTTTCGATAGCAATGACAGATAGAAATATTTTGTTTTTTTTCTTCGACAACATGACATTGTTCTAAAAGGAGGATAGTTCCAATCTCATTCTCTGCATGGTTCCAACTACTTTTGAACTGGAATATCTCTGAATTTTGGTCGCAAATGTTTCAAATTTTTTTTGTGTTAGAATTATTTTTCAATGGAGATTATTTCCATAAATGCAATGTAGAGGATTTGGGACCCATATAAAAAGTTAGATTTATTATTTTTTCTCTATTTTTTTTTTCGCTTCAAGTTTTTCATTTCTTAACTCTGTATGTTATTTTGACCATGTTAGTAAATAGGAAAATATCATCAAGGGCTAACTGTTGCGACACTCTGTATAAGGAATTACTGGAGGTATATTTTGCGGGTGAGCGAAACCATAAAGTTGTGAATAAATAAAATGTTCTTCTTAAAATTCTGTACATGAATAAGTTCTACTTATTTTCCGAAACATTGCAGTTATTTATTATTTGTACGTTACTTAAGATTTAAGGCAGTAGTAAACATCAATTACAAAAAAAAAAAAAAAAAAAAAAAAAAAAAAAAACCTTAAGGTATAGTTATCATTCAGTTTGTTATCACTGGTATACATCAAGTTTTTAATACTTTAGAGCTAACTTGTACATCGCAAACAGTGAACATGCTAATAATATCTTCAAGAGCGCAAACCTGTTATTAAGTAAATCATACTGAACTGATACTTAAATGGTGCCCAACCTTTATCTTTCCAGGGGCCGAACCTCACATTACAATGATCCTCCCGGGTCAGAAAACATATAAAATTTCAAAATATTTAAGAATTTTCTAATCAACGTGGGAAAATGGGGGGGGGGGATTTAAAAATCAACAATTGCTATCATTATTATGTTTTTTTTTTATTAAATGCATCTGTTTTTAGAAACCAATTTCTGAATATTTAGATCCAGATTTGTAACATTATCATGATTTGAGCTTTTCGATGAAAAAAGAAAGGAGAAGAAAGAAATTTCACAACTTTTGGTTACAATAACTTTTGGTGGTCATAAAAGCATCATTAATATTGTGTTATTTTTTGTACAGATTAACTCTTTCTCTTTTTAAAATTTTTTGATCAAACCTTTTGAACTAACCTTTGTTTCTATTGAACTTATATGGTGTCTGATTTTGCTCTACTCATTGTCCGGTTTTGCCGTACAATTGGGGCGAAACTCATTTTGCAATGGCTGACAGAAAAAAAATGCATCATTTCATTGCCCCTAGTTTTAGTTTCTTTCGTAAGCTGAATATTTACCTTAATGCTCCACTAAATATTCCCGATACGAAAAGCCCTGGAATTCCTGGCAAAGAACCGAGGGTTTCCATCACAAATCTTGGAAATAGCTGAAAAATTAAAGCCATTCATATAAAAAGCAACATTGGGTATAAAGAAAATTACAACAGTTTTTTTTTATGCAACGATTCACATCGTTCTAATCCGAATCAGTGGTCAGAAGTAGCACGCTACTAGTAGCTAAACTACTGCAGTCGCTATATTCTTTCGTTTAGCTAGTAGAATAATGCGCTACTTTTTTAGTGTGGTGAGTAGTGCGGCATAAAACGTTACTAGTTTGATGCGATTCTTGGTAACTACTTTTAACGATAGTTTGGTATAAGATCAATGTGCAAACGATACCTAATCCTGTCATTTTGAACACTAGCTCCTTTATTGGGCATGAGTCCTCTGTATTCCGGTTTTATGCGGAAAAATAAGTGAAACATTTGTAAAACAAAGCCCTGGAAAAACGATCGGTTTTGACGATTTTTTAAATAATCTTAGGCAAAATACTCCCATGAGTCTCCCTACTAGCTCCAAATGCTCATGCTTTTGAACTTTGCCCCCTCTAGCCCCTCAGAAGAGTTAATGGCTTATATAATGCTCCCTTCAATTATAAATAAAAATAATGGCTATGAAACTGTCTAAAACTGAAAAAAATGGGGAAGGGGAGGGGCGCCATTTTCTTGGAGTGGGATGTGATGGAGAAAAACTGTGGTCCTATTTCCATATTTTCATTCAGGGGTTCATTTTGCATAAAAACTAGCAAGAATTATGTCAGAAGCATTTTGGTCATAGTTAACTACGTATGGTCATAAAGTAGTTGTAGTTAACCACACACACACACACAAAAATGAGTTTTTCCGACCACTGATCCCTATAAAGAATTCCAGATGTTATTTCCTCACCTGATCTGGAGCATCAATTACTTTGGTCCCAATCGGATCACAGGCAGCGTAGAATGCATAAATCACCAGACCGGACATACTGGTAATCAGAATCAATATCACTAAGGCTGGAAGGTTGATCCACAAGCAACTACGTTTAAAACACAAAATGGAATATAAACTTGATTTAAGAGGGGAGAAAACACATAGATACACATAAATTATCGACTTTCAAATGTAAAAGTTAAAAAATAATTTTTAAAATTTAGTTAGTAACAGTGAAAACGTTTTCACCTTTACTTCATATAAATAATAAGTCCATTCATGAAAAATAACAATGGTAATTGTCTTTGCAATAATGACTCATTTTAGGAAGTGTACCTATAAAAGTTTTATTGTGTTGCTAGGAATTTCGTTTGCTGCCCGCACATTTTAAACACGTAAGTTGATTTTCATGTCAAAGAGTAAGTTTTCAACTTTTTTCGTTTCGATACTTTAAACTTCATGAAACGTTTGGACACCTGTCTTGAACGTTTCCCTGCAATTGTATATCAGTTTTCCACGTAAGGGTTAACAAAGAGAGTGAGTAATATACCAGGAATAACATAGCTCATTAAAAATTTAGAACTGTTTCGGGTGTGAATAAGTTTTGAGCAAAGCTTAATTTAGGTTAGGAGCAGGAGGCAATTTTGAATTATAAAACAATGTTTTTGAAGAGAAAAAAATGAAAGCATCGTAAAGTAAAACAAAACACACTTATTATAGTTTCGTCTTGAAAATTTTTTCATTCACTTTTACGAATGTTAATAAAGAATTATCTAAGCTGAAGGCTAAAATGATTTTTTCAGAATGTGGAATATAAAATAACTTATTTTAAATTATTAGTGGACCAATATAACCATATATCGTACCCAGCCAATAATTAAGTCATACTTAAAAATAATAATAAATAAAAACGAAAAACATATTTTCATCAGTAGAGCAAAATTAACTTCACCTACACATTAAAATCAACACACTAGTATTATAAGCATGCACCAAATATCTCGTATACGGCATCCAGATACTGCAGATTTGCGATCATCAGTACGGAATAGCCGAGTCCGAGCTGGAGACAGTAGACCCGTCATTAAAGCTGAGACTACCTCCACACTGGTAACTAAAACTAGTTTAGCACATTAGAGGGCTCACAAACTGGAATGGCTCGCATTGTAAAATAGAGCCAAAGGATTGGGTATTATCTGGCAATATCTGAAAGCCGTAATCTAAACTGCTATAGGGATATAGATCTTAGGCATCCGTCTCAACTTTGCTCCGCCCCAACTACGGATGGGGAAAGCCTTACGGCATTAGCCCCGGCCGTAAGGCTTGTTAAACCTATTTCTAGAAGATGGTTACTTCAGTTACCGAGCGCTCAGTTTTATAACTACAGAAATGTAAATACTCTAGGCTTGTAGAGACAAAAAATGCACACACATTGAATTTACTGCCTAGTGGTGAAGTTCATTCCAGTCACCGGCGACCAAAACAAAATGCAGCGTCGCCTTATAGATTGCTTAACCGTTTAACCGCCGAACTATTGACGGATGATCAAATTTGAGTAATTTTTTGAAATTATGTCTATTTATGTCTAGTAAATACAGAAATAAAATAAAATTTCCAGAAAAAATTTTTTTACTATGATTTTCAGTGTGTTCCATTTTTGGAACATTGGCGTTTTGCATGAAGTTTTTTTTTCAGAGAATTTTTTTAAACTAAGAGGTTTTGAATGCGGTTTTTATCTTAACATACTTTATTGCGGAAAAAATAATATTAGAAATTGCATTTGTGTACATATCCAATACAGAAATATCTAATGCCCATCATATGAAAGGAAGCGTTGCTGGTGAAGTCGTTTGTCGCAATGGAAACATTTCTTAGCCGTATTTTTTTGCACACCGCGCAACGTCCTTGGGATGCAGATACAATATAATGTCCGTCAGACATTCTTGACCGTTTATGTAAATGACAACGAGGCCCTGGAGGTCTTTCCACTCGTACTTTTCTTCTTAGGAGGTGAATTGTTATTTCTCTTCGGAACTCTAAATGCTTCATCTTGACTTCGTGTAAATCACAATGAAGTAACCAACTAGCTACAACTGAAATATTCAGCGCATTACTAAAAAGATTCCACCACCATTTTTTTCTCCTCAAATGAGGTCTGTAGCTCCCTAAAAGTTTATCCAAGACGTCCACACCCCCCATTTCTTCATTGTATCTCTTGATAAGATGAGGTTGTGGCACATCTATCTTGCATTTCTGCGCATTTGAGTAACATTTTACAGATGCAAGTGGCTCATGTGTATAACAATTAGATGCTACTGTAACCACTGCATTATCTTTCCAGCTGCACATGTACACTGATCCATCAGATCGATAGTCAAAATTTCCGCGATCTTCTTTAGAAAGGGCTTTTTTGGATTTCCGTGACAATGGCCAGTTCGGTTTTCACAAATTGTTCCTGTTGCTCGTACACTTTTTTTTTGATAGCTGAGAAATTAAGCCATATGATGTAAAAAAGTTATCAAAGTATACTTCATGTTTAGACGTGTCAGTCAAAACTGATAATAGATCATTTACAACTCTGGATCCTAATTGCACATCAGGGGATCCTTCTTTTTTGCCTGAATAAATCTCCATGGAATATGGGTATCCACTTGAAGAGCACAGCATCCAAATTTTGAAGCCGAATCTTATTGGTTTTCATCTAATAAACATTTTACATGAATGCCGACCGTAGTAGGGAACCATAGATTCATCTATGCTTAATTTTTCATGAAATACACCAAATTGTTGAGGGTTTTTACACAATTCTTCGTAAATAAGGAAAACTTTTCTTAGTTTGTCATTTTGTTTTAATTCATGGTTGTCCATCAAATGAAAGTTGTTTTTTATTTTTCGAAAACGATTTTGAGGCATAATTGTTAGTACAATTGGCACAGATGTATCTTCTGCACTGCTCCAATACATATCTTCAGAAGGAACAGAATGGTACCCACTCAATAGCAACAAACCAAAAAATTGTAGGATTTCATCTCTGTCAACATCTATTCTTCCTCAGTGATATTGCCTAGTTCATCAGGGGGTAATTGGCATATATCTACATCTGACAAATCCGAATCTGACAATGTCTCTAAATAAGCCACAGCTTGTTCTACAGTAAGAAATCTTGTAGACATTTTTTAACATTTATGAACAGTTGGTATACGTCAAACAGAATTTCCTTTCGCCCGAAAACAAAGCTAGCGAATTATTGAACTGCATTTAAAATATGAAGAATAAAACTCTCACTAATATTATTTTTTATTATTACGTGACAATGCAGCTGTCCGAGCAGGTGTGGATTCGGAGCCATATAGTCCGTCAAACAGAAGACTGTTATTATTTTCTTTGCTAACGAAACGTCATATCCTTTCAAAATATAAACTTACTTGGTTTTGCCAACATCTACATCAGAGTACATTCAAAATGAGAAAAAAAAAAGAAACATATATTACGAAAAATGAAATTTCCCCTTGGAAGTCGAACGATTTACTTCTTGGAAATTTGACACCCTAAAAGTGCCAATGTTCCAAAATTGGAACATGCTATTTTGAAGGGGTACACCTTTCGGAAATATCATTGTACATTTCTACAAGCATTTTAAAATCATATATTGAAGTATTTTTCACAACTATAATAAATATCATCACATTTTCTGGAAAAACCAATTTTTGGTAAATTTTATAAGAAAAAGTTGCAAAAAGCTAAAAAAACACTCATGTTTGAAAAATCGCAATAAATAATTGAAAACATATAAACAATCAAGCAGGAAAGCAAAAAATACTTTGAAATAAGACTAAACTGTGTTAAAAAAAACTTGTTTATTTTAACGTTATTTCTTGGGAAAATTTTCACTTAAATATGATGTTCCATTTTTGGAACATTGGCGGGTAAACGGTTAATAATCTGCTGCTATGCTTTTCAAATGAGCTGCTGAAAAGCGCTTCTCTAATCCATCAATCGCCTGCGCTTATGGTGCGTTGTCAATAAATGTGCAACCAAAAAAAGTTCAAGCTCACGTTATTTTCGTAAGAAAACATATTTTGAAGCTTCAAACATGTTTGCTACAAGAGGAGCAAGCATGTCTGGTTTTAAGAAATTCAGGACACAAACAGTAAGCGTCAAAGTTTTGAAAATTAAGATATGTACATGCTATGTTAGTGACCTCCCAAAAGGTGGACTGTGATGAAATCTAACTTACATCGATGATAATAAGAACGAACGCATGCGCAATCATGTGGCAAATTTCATTGTCCCCGCCAGTGTGAATCAACCATTATCTTATATACTTACAAAAACTGTACATCGAACGCCAAACCTGTTCTTTGAATTAGACAGAATATTTCTTGATGTACGAAAAATTTGTATATTTACAAAGTGCTAGACTTTTCTAGTGGGAAACTCTGCCCTTGAAAACTGGTTCGTTAGCTCATGGTTGATGGAACTGCAGACCCTCATGGCTAAAATCAGTATTCACTGATATTTCTCCGAACTCTCTCAACGACAAGGTTGACGTTGCATCGATTTAGTATGGGATTTGAGAAGATTACGGTTTTTAAAAAGTCAGTTGGTTTCCTTCAGTTAAATAACCATTTATAAAGTTCAATTCTTCTTGTACGTCAAAAAAATTCTTCTCCTTCTAAATATTTTCTATTTACTAGAAGCTCTTACATTTCCGATGATTATATTACATTTTATAGATTTATTCGATCTTCTTAGTTTCGATGTTGAAATGCGCATGTGCAGAATTCGTTAACCTTAATCAGGAATTTGAGCACATTATTCTTCCATAGATGGTTTCAGAAACTCTAACCTCCGGTCTGCGTGTGGTTAAAGCTGACAATAAATATGAAATTGGAACTCTCGGTTTCGCATCTGACCATAAGGCCAGGGATGACGGTGAATGTGGTGGTTAGAGTCTAAGGAAATAATTTTTAACAGCTGTGAATCTTACTTTTGAGCTCCCCGCAAAGTACCAATGGTGAGGTATCTTTGTATCATGGCTTGATTGGCGGCATAATTACCCATCCAAGTGATGTATCCTCCAAACACCAAACTCCAAAATGTATGACGGACAGTTGGATTGATGTCGAATCTGAAAATAAGGCGAGCTTTTTCAACATGTACGAAGAAAAAAAAATCGGAACCAAAGTTACTTTAAAATACAAAATATTTTCAAATAAAAGCATATATTAACTCTTATCCCGGAACTTTTGTATACAAATTCTATGCTAAATTTAGATTACTGAATAATTCTATTTTGCATCTAAGACTTATTTATGGCCTTCTCAATAGTGATAGATGGTGATGTTTAGACCTTGCACTTGAAGCTCGTATTCAACAGACGATTCGATCCTCGGTCAAACAACCGCCGCAAGTCTCTGCAGCCAATAAGAATGCCTCAATCTGTGGTTCAGGGTTCAGGAGGGTTAGTTAAGGTGTTCTACTCCGGTAGAAACGTACGCTAACTGCTTTTCTTTAGTGATAAAAGCTATTGTTACTCGATACACGCGAGATCCAAAAAATTAATTTTATTCGTATTTGAAGGAAAAATTAAAAAAAAAAAATCGAATTCTCTCTCGGCGAAAATTTAAAAAAATAGTTCTTGAGTTTTGAGGTTCGGACATTTTATGTATGAGGACCCCGAAAAGGGCTTTGGGATTTGTTTAGAGTCAAAATCTGGTCCATCTACGGAAAGAATTGTTTAACTGAGACGACTGCTCAAGTAGCACATTGAAATGTGAAAACTATACTATTTAAACCTGTGCGGGTCTGTCTGCGTGTGTAACTTACTCCTTTAAAACCTTAAGAGGGCAGACTGCCAGACATCCTGTCCTGAGGATATCTTGGGAATATCCAGGGATGTCCTGAAACCCTGAAAAGCATTAAAATCCTCAATTGTCACCTGCCACAGGCGGCATTGAGCCACTGCAGATGGCGAACGGGGATTGGCGAGCGAAGCTAGCACTGGGTGAAGCTCCCAACTAGAGACAAAAATAACTGAATGGAAGTTTCCCCAAAAGGTTATTTTGCAACAGCATAGCTTTGAATGCCTTTGTGGCGAGTCTCAAAGCCATTACATCCCTGTTATTTCGAGTTGCAGTTCTAGAAACTAAAGTGAAACCAATGAAAACCGCAATAGTTGCCTAATATTTAGTATTTTCTAAGGCCGTGAAGAAGATGAAATGTACAACGTAATATTACCTACTTTAAGATTGCGTATATGCTTGCAATACTCAAACTATCTTTTCAGAACTGGAAAAGAAACCTGTTGCATTTTAGAGATATCATTTCGAGAGCTAGATAGTCAGACTCAATTAAATCAGCTGTTAAATAAGTTTAAATGTTTAGAAAGTCAGGCAAACTAGGGTAGATGCAATATCTGGATATTAGGTAGCATGAAAAAGGGCATGAAATTGCTTTCCTTAAATATGTAGTGCAACAATACAAGTTGCGTTTTTTTTTTTTTTTTTTTTTTTTTTTAACAGTAAAACACGAGTTGTTTAGTGCTGACGGAATTTCGGCGCATCAGCTTTTAAGTAAATACGAGATAATCGAACCTGACACACGTCGTGCAGTGTGAAAAGGGATAAATACCGAGAGAAAAGCCAAAATTTTCCGAACTGTGATGTTATTAAACTATATAAAATTGTCTAAAACCTAGGTCCTTTAAAGTCCACATGCATATGATTTTTCGGAAGACAATTATAGTAAAAAAAATTCTAATTGAACGATAATAAAAATTGAAAGAAATTAGGATGTGTAATCATTTATTTTAAAAAGAAAATCCCCAGAAAATTGCTTCAGAAAAGAAATCATGTAACTCAACTAAATGAAAAACAAGAATACAGAGATTTAATAAAAAATGACTCGTCCAATTGAAGCCAGTCTTTATAAACCCACTTAGATTCGCGAAACAAGGTGATAAACTAGATGACTAGGTGCACAAAAGTCATGTTCAAAATTCTAAACTTTGATATTGGGATAATGCAAACACTAAACCAAAATATGATAGCTATTTTTTTATGTCTAACTCCCTGCCGTCAGTGTGTAATAAGGTTCAAAGGTACGTATCCATTTGTAATTGAATAAATCAGTTGAGTTCCAGACATCATTTCTTCAAACAAAATTAAAGTGTTCCTAATTTCATATAATTTTATTGTTCAAGTTAGATATTTTTTATACTAGTAAGTGCTTGTTTTTCCTAATTTAATTAATCTATGTGATAGTTAAACAATACTAAATTTTTTTTAAAAATGAAGGAAGGATTTTTGCCTGTTTTAAAACTTTCAAGTGATGGTAATGACTTATACCCATTTGTACCCGGGCTAAATTTTCTGTATATAGTAGCTGCAGATTTCTTATTAGAAATAAGACGTATTATAGTCAGCACACTCGAGTACAACATTTTTTTTAACCCAAAGCTTTAAGTGCTTCAATAATTGTTCAAAGAAATCCCTACTCGAAAGAAAGTACTCTAGAGAGAAAAAAAATATGTTGTTGTGTGCTGAATATAATACGCCTTATTAATAATGGGGAAAAGTGCAGACATTGTATACAGAAAATTTGGTCGAGTACAAACGGGTAAAATCATTACCATCACGTGAAAGATTTTAAACGAGCAAAAACAACTTCGTTTATCTTTAAAAAAATTTTTAATACTGTTTAATTATCAGATAGAGTAATTAAATTAGGAAAAAAAAGCACTTACCCGTATAAATAATATCCATCTTGAGCAATTTAATCATGTGAATTTAGGAACACTTTAATTTTGTGTGATGAAATGATGAATTCTGAACTTGACTTTTGTCCACCTAGCTTGTATTAATCGAAACACTGTGCGGTTGCTCGTTTTGTTAACCGTTTTCAAACTTGCTTTTGCAAAAAAGAAAGATTAAATGTTGAACTGCTTTATTTTATATGTTTGAAATGATAAGGTTAATTTATTACAGTCAAAGGTTTTATACCAGTTAATTAAATCAGCAAAAGTTTCTTGAGCTTTTTGAATTCAAATGATACCTTAAAAATTCAATTCTGTCTCCTTCGAAACTTCTCTCGAAAACGAGATCGAATCCTCCGATATCAATGGCACCTTTAATGACTATGATTAGAACAGAAGCATACATCATCACAGATTGAAAGAAGTCAGTCCAAACGACAGCTTTTATACCACCCTGAAATAGTAAAATCAGTGGTTGGAAAAACTACAATTTTTTTTGTTGCGAGCTACAACTACTTTGTTACAAATGTAATTAACTACAACTACTTTTTTGAACATGTAGCGACTACAAACTACTTTTGAAATGTAGTCGCTCGCGAGCAACGCTAATTCATATATTTTTCTTTTCAAGCCAAGCTCTATTAAATGCAAACAGTGGCTAAATATAAAAATTACGATAACAAACAAATTTATCTCGTCTAATGGATAGAACGTATGGCGTCAAAATGATATGCCTGAGGTCAGTTCGTATTTTTATCAATCTTATTTCTCATTGCATCTGCTGATGTATTAGCGTAAAATTTGTGCCAAACAGTTTTAAACTTGCTAATTTTTTGATTTTCTTTTTTCTTTCTTTTTTTTTGTTCGTTTGTTTATTTAAAAGTAGTTTCCAGAAATCGCTACTAACTACTATTTTTTGTATCAAACTATTCACTACACTACTTTTTTTTTTAAAAAAAGGGCGCAACACTACAAACTACTGAAAAATGTAGCTACTTCAGTGGCGTCGCTACTTGTAGCGCGCTATTTCCAACCACTGAGTAAAATCATGCGAAACTAAATAAAGAAAATAAGCATATTTAAAGTTACCAGTTCGTAGCGCAATGACGTTTAAAACATTATTAGATTATATACATTTTTTAATATTGTGCTTTCTGTTTTTGAGTTTTATATGCATCAAGCAAAAGTGAAATTCCTCCGTAACAGCTAATTTAATTTCTGAAGATTAGACATGCTTTCGCACCATCAACTACTATGAATATTAACTGTTTCATTGTAAATAAAATCTATTATATTTTTCGTGTACCTCCTTACTTTTGTGTAAATAAATGAATATAAATTATATTTATTTGGCATTTACATTGAAGTTCTACTATTTACTTTTTAATCGAAGAGGAAAAGGGTATTTAATTAATGAATACTGAGCAGTCGCTGTGGCCTTCCTAACCAGGAAACCATACGGCAATGTAATAATGAAAGAAATTTATATAAGTAGCAAGCGAAAGAAGGTAATAAAACATGTTTCTGGACGCATAAATTATTTGTCCTCGTATCCCTGTTATCGGAATATGATGTCTTGAAGTCTGCCGAAATTCTGAGAAAAGTCGCCAAATTTAGCAAGTTTAGATGGGTGATGGAGGACATCCGTCACACGCTTTGCAGATGGATGTCCTGAACAGAAGATGAAATCGCGTCAAACTTTCAATTTCTCGTCAAACCTTTAAATTTGGCGCCTTTCTTAAAAATTTGGCAGACTTTAAGACCATATATCTTGATTGCAGGGGTACGTGGGCAAATGATTTTTGCGTCAAAAAGGTATCAATTATGCTCTTTCGATTGTTACCTACTTGAATTTTTTTTTTTTTTAATCATACACTATCCGTGTGGTTAACTGGTAAGGTATATATCTGGATTCAGTGATTGTTCGCTCTGTCTGCTGCACTATAGTAGTTGCACATAAGTTCTTTATGTTCCAATGCTGGGAAAATATGTTTTTGAATTTATATTAAAGTAGTTTTTACGTTTTTGGTTCAATAAATTTTATCAAAGCGTATCTTCAGTAAATTTGTGTAATCCGTTCAAGAATATAATTTCACAACAGTCAGAAATGGTTTATCTTAGAAATTTAACGAAATTCGCTCAATCTCCTAGTCAAATCACTGCTATATCTACTGTAAAAGTCCAGCAAGTTAAAGTAGTAAGCGATTTCCTTTGCGTTGATTCATAGAGGAAAGGGGGAAAAGAAGCACATGTGAACATATACGTTTTACTAAGATAACTTCAAGCAAAAAAATCTTGAAAATTCTCAAGTGATGGCAGTACCAGTCCTACCGCTTTTCCAAATTTTTAGAGCAGTGAGCCATTTTATGTTTCTCTGGTGACCACTTCTTTGTTTTAGCAAGTGTTGCAAATAATTTTATCAGTCTGCTTCACATGAAAACATATTTTAAACTAGCTAATAAGCTGAACCTAATTATTCCAAACAATTATACTAACATTCAAGTAAATTTATGACAACATTTGATTTTTTTATTGAATTGATTTCTGAACATTTACAAGTTAATTCTAAGGATTTTGCACTTGTGAACACATCTAGGGCACATGTGCGCTGATCCCATATCCCCTCCGAAATATTAATATTAGCGTAGGATATCATATAGTGATAAAAAAATATGCAAAAATTTATAGTTATTTTTCTTTACACTCAGTTTGTAAATTTATTGTCAATATTAATTAATTTAATGTTAACGTATTAGTTTTAAACATTTATTTTTTAAAAATTATTTTTATGTTGTAAATTTTTTGTCACTAAACAGTTCGTTAACAATTTTGTGTTATGTAACAGTTACAAGAAATAAAAATACACAAACTATTTTCATTTAATTAAAAACTGAAGTTTAAAATCCTTTTTAAATACATTGACTTTCTCTAAAAGCAATACATAATAAGAATAATCTTTACAAAATAATATTTTTTGTTCAGTAATATGTTTTGTTTCAGTTTTTTTCTTGTCTGTCCAGCGATCAGACCAGGCTACGAAACTTTAGAAATTGACAATGATCAGAGTTATAAACATGGAGGAACGACCTCTTAATGACAGTTAACTCTACAATTGAAACTGGCGCAGTATAGGTTACAATACTACTTCTAATGTAATTGGTATATGCGTAGATATTTCATATCAAAGAGTTTTTCTTTTATTAATGATGATTGTCGTGCATTTTTTGACTGTATTCATATGTGCCCCAGATTTGTTTACATGTGCTCCCTCTCTCCTCCCCTAGAGTGCACCTGTGAACAATTGAAGACATTTTCAAAAAATACCATAGAGCAAATAAATAGTAATTTAATGTCTCAAAGAATTCCATGACCCAAAGAAAGGATTATTCAATCATTGGAACATTTTTCTCTGAGAAATTTATAACATTTCTTTGAAAAATAGAGAAGTAAAAAGAATTGTTCACGTGTACCCCCTTTCCCCTACATTATTGAATGCTATTTTTTTTAGAAATTGTAACTTATTATTCGGCTTAATATATGTTTCCAGATGTCTCTGATCTACCGAGACAATCTGAATTTTTGAACCATTGTTATAATTATTTAAAAAAAATCAAATTCATCCCATCTGCTTAAATAACCTCTCTATTTACATGTGCTTTTTTTTTTTTAACTTTTAAAGAAGATGATTTAACAAATCGAAGTTACGCATTAAAATTTTCAAAATTTTAAGGCTGCTGTGAAGTACGAAACTGGTTTTTTTTCTTCAACAGTAATAAGAAGATTCATATTTACGAAGTAAAGTCATAGTTTTTATTGTAAGGCTTTGGAAAAAAATAGTGATTCCCGCAAATTTTGTGAAATATTCATTCAACAATAATATTTAAAATTACATCTTTTAAAAAGGATAATCAACTTACTATGGATGTGTAAAATGTGCAGACCAATCCTATGGATAGTACAGCAGTCCATATTTTTATTCCAGTTACTGCAAATGGAAAAAAATATTGGCAATTTAACCTAAAGGTTTTCACTTGAATGCGACACTTATTTTATATGTTTTCAATTTTTCTTTAAAAATTTTTAATATTTTATTTAAAATGTCTGAATTATGCGTTGACAACAGACACATTTAATAGCTTTTATATTTAGTTATTGTTTGTCAATTTTCCTCTTTCAATTAAGAAAGTCATTTGGATTTCAAAGCACTGTAATTAATGTTATTAAAATCGTGTGTACAGCTTTTATTTTTTTAAAAATCTCGTTAAAAAAATTATTTTTAATTAATTGTTTCTTTAAATGTTAAAGTCAGAAATATGCTCCGGTTCAAACGTTCCCGAAAATCTCGAATGCAGTTACATTCTTTCACGCAATAAGTAAGAAGGGTCATTCACGCAAAAAAGTACTAAAGTGGCCCGAAATGTATAATAGATAGTAAATAAAACAGAATTCGGAAACTGAAAATACGCTAATAAAGTATCAAGCAAAAGTAAAAAAAAAAATAACAAGTGAAAAATGTGGATTGAAACGACCAAAAGATGAAACCACTTTCTCTCCCTCAAAAAAAAAAAAAAAAAAAAAAAGCCCACAACAATTAGTATCCAGCCCCTGACATTAATTTGTTTTTGACATCTTGAATTCTTGTTCCTACAAATGTCTCCTATACCAATTACAATCGCGAAAAACATAACTTAAATTCAAAATGTCAAAGATCAAATTAATGCCAGAGCTGGATGCTAGATATTGTGTGCTGGATGCTGTTTGTTTACCAAAGAGAATTTTGTATAGTCGATAGGTTAGGGTAGAAATGTAGTCGATTCCGCGGGGGGGGGGGGAGTGGCGGGGCATGAACGAGGGTCTGGCGGAAGCGGAGGAGCTGGAGGAGTCATCCGTTGCCCCGCCCTCTTTCAGAGAGCGCACTCGCACGCGTAGTTCGGTGGAGATCAAAAATGATAAGACATCAACTACGGTCAAGTAAAAACAATAAGCAATCATGATTTCTCAAAATAAAAAATAATAATAAAAAAAAAAAAACCGCAAATCTCAGCACAAAAGCCGAAATTGTCGCCAGTAAATAAAGAAATAAATAACCCTATGTTCTTCTTGTTTTCAGAAAATTGTCTGAAAAGAAAATGATGAAACTGATAATGACAATGATTTCTACCTACCTTCCGAAAGAGCCAAAGCAGGAGCATACAGCACAACTGGCATATACATAAGCTGTAAGAGAACCATAAAAATAGATAAAAGAAAGATATACCGTCATAAAAATATTTGTCCCACTTCCCATTAAATGACTAGGGGAAAAAAAAGGTCCCCCCCCCAGCAGTTAGAGCATTAACTCCTACTGCCACTAAAAGTGTAAATCTAAAGTTCTCTACTTTTTTGAAACATTTCTGTAGCATTTCTAATTGTTTAATACCTATGTTTGTGACAATGCATTTACTTAATAATTCATTTTATTTTATTACCCGTGGCATATTTCACAAGAGGCTCGCTGGGTAGGTTAATATCTACACTGGAAAATTCAAAATAGTGACAAATCTTTTAGCACCTTAGAGGCCAAAATATACTGCCTAAAATCAATAAAAGTTATATTTTTAAACTAAAAGAAACCAGAAAAGTTTAAAAATTAGCATTAAATTGCCTCTCCCTTCGTTTAAGCCAGATTTTCTTTTATTTTGAACTCTCGGTACAATCTATAGTACTGCTATAGAGAGAAATTTTTATTGACATTTTATCTGGTTTTAATAAAATAAAACTATTTTGTTAATATGTTTTGTTTGAAGCATTTCTATTTCTTTAATCATAGGTTTTTGAAAGGCATGTTTTTTCTTTTTTATGCATCAAATTTGAACTTTTTTCATCTAGTAGCTGGAACTGTCTATTCCAGTGGGCAGGTCCGTCATTCCAATTTTTTCCAGAGAAAGGGGGGGGGGGGAAGCAACCACAAAACCACGCTCACTTATACCTGTATGTAAAAACATCCATTTTTCAAAGCCAAAGGAGCAATTTACTCCTCTAATCCCTTCAACGACGGCATGGTCTAGTAGGGAATATTTATACGAACTTTCAAAGAACTTTCAAGAGAGTATCTTACTTACCATGTGCATGAAAAAAACTGCTGATCCAATTGTTCGCACATACTTATGAAATCTCAGTTCCAGGTACTACAAAATAAAGAGAACAATTAAATTCCAAAAAAAAAAGAAAAAGAAAAGAAGAATTAGAAAGTTCGTAGAATTGCATCACAAAGCTATAATTTTTTGAAAACCAAATCATATCGTTAATAATATATGTACCTAAAACAGCAGAGAAAAATGTGTAAAATGGGCCCAGGTGTAAATATGGGCACCCCTCCCTACGAGCTATGGGAAGTACTGAAAACTGGCGTCGAGCACTGGAGACAGTACCATTTCCCAATACTAGTAGATAGCAGAGAGCAGTTGGAAACATTCTTTCAAGTAGCGTGATGCAGCTTAAGTTACTGTGCAAAATGGTGTTTTTCTGGGCTCCAAACTTTTAAGCAGTATGCGAAATCGCTTTCTTTTCATGTTCTTATGTCAGTCTAAAAAAGATTTCACAGCGAGCTCCGGAAAACGTAGATGTTAAGGTATTTTTTGAAGCACACCTTTGGTCACGCACGCTTTTAGGTTCCATGTGATAGTGGCCATCTTTCTTAGGAGTTTTTGGTGTAAATATAAGCCCTTATTTAAAGACACTCGGGGTGAAATGTGTTATGCGCCAAATGTTGGCACACTGAGATTGTGCCGGGCTGAAAGAGCCAGTCATGTTTGCGATTTCTGTAAATATTTCTCTTTCCTGTAGTAAATAAACTTTCTGCCATTTTGTAGTTTTATCCCGTTTTTAAACCATTGTTGATGACTTTTTTGAAGAGTGCCCATATTTACACCCCATGTTTTTTTTTTCTTTTTTTAAGTCTTTACGTTATTAAGATCCCGGCAGATAGCAGCACCACAAAGTTAAGGTTCAGAAACTTTGATGCTGCCATCTGTCGGACGTTGCTTCGATTTAGAACTGTAATTGGATAAAAAAATGGTTATTGATATTTTAAATAATATCTCTGCTAATTAAAGTCCTACAAAGATGAGACCGGGCGGTATGGGTTCCTCATCAAGTTTCAGATTTTCCAACACCTGGTTTGACTCTTATCTATCTGCCGTTCTAGAAGAATTGAGGTCACAGACAGATACACATAACAGACAGGCAGATACTCCCAGATTTTAATTGGATTGAAGATTTTATCATAACGATTACAATAAATAACCAGGTGAATCGTGGTGTCCTCTATCCAATCTATTTCACACACAGAATGTACTTCTAACGTGATTTAATTTCATTGAGATAAAACACTTATGAGTATAAAATTGTCGTATTCCGCCTAATGACCTTAAGTCTAACATTAGATCAATGCATTTAAAATCATATTGATTGTGATTGTTGAAATACTACTTCCTTTGAACCTTTCATATCATGTTTCAAGCTAAAATTTTCATGCAAATGTGCTAAAAGTTTTTTTATACGTATTTTTATACGTAATGGTGATCAGAAACTCTTTTCAGAAAACAAAAAGCTTTCGGAATCAAATTTGTCACATTAAGTTAAAACATAGCAACGCTAAGATAGATATACTATTTTCTTTTTCGATCCAATGACCTAAAATCAAACCTATATC
Organism: Uloborus diversus; assembly: GCF_026930045.1. NCBI lineage: Eukaryota > Metazoa > Arthropoda > Arachnida > Araneae > Uloboridae > Uloborus > Uloborus diversus. Next base: position 151,149,568 of record NC_072734.1, on the reverse strand, counting down.
ATCGAGTGTAAAAAGCATTTCTCAAATGATTGATGAGCCCTTACATTCCTTGTATCCTTCTGATCGATTTTCAGTGTAAAACTTTCATCGCTTCTGGATTGATCTTTGATTTGTTTACGCTTGACCATGTTTCTGCTTGTTTACAAAAACCGTCAGTTCTCACTTATGTAATGTGCACAGTTTGAACACTTTCTTTTGTATTTCCTGTTTCCATGATCACTTGATAACAAGGATATTTTCAGAACTATGGATATTGGACTTTCGATTAAGAAGTTCAAATAGAACTCTTTGATCCCAAATTAGATGGGATTATCAAGAATGGGAAAACTATTCATCTTCCTGTTGTGTCTACAATGGCAGATAACTTTTGAGGAAGAAGAGAAAATGGAAATGAAGTGCTAAATTTAAAATTATTGAAACAAGAGAAAAATGATACTAAATTTAAAATTACTGAAACAAGAGAAAAAGGATAGCCTTTCTTTGACAGGAAGAAAATTAAAAATGCAAGAAAAAGTTTTTTAATATTTATTTACAAACATTGAAAAATTTTGCTTGTACGTTTTTGTAGAATGAAGCTTTCAGCAAGAGTAAGAAAAGCGAAAGCAGTATTTGGAGTGGTATCAAATTTATCGGATCCTAGTTTGCATTACATTTGAAGCGAAATTAAAAGATAAAAATTCACACTGCAATACTTTTAAAAAATCATTGCTAACGATATTTTAGAGAATTTCGTACTTCATCACTAAACCGCAGGCAGCTCTTTCTAAATTTCACGGTTGAATATCCCTGTTGAAAGATTACTTAACGCTTGAGCATCATTTTTAAAATCTCGATCACTAAACCACGCTACTGTGACAAAGCCTGACATTTATATCGAGCTGTATATCATGCTTGATACTAAAGAGCTGCATCATACTTTATTTCAAAAAGAGAAATAAATAGTAATAAAAGCCATTATATGCGGAAATTTATTTGTTGATAAAAACTTCAACAATAACCTTGAGTTTAATGCTCTATGAACTCCTATGTAACTCAGCGAAGTTTAACCCTCATTTCGAGCTTGTATTGAGAGATAGAATTATTGTTTGCACACATAAGGTTGAACTGATATTGTGCTACGGAATTTAAGTAGAAAAAAAGTCTATATCAGTCTAAAAAATAACAATAAAAAATCCTGTCGCTTTGAAAACAATACATACAAACAGTTAGGCAATAAACACAAGATACATGAGCAAACGAAATATCAAATTTTTCACCGACTCTCCAATTTAAAATTTACACCATCGTTAAGTCTACATAAGTGCAGCTTTTAATTAACAAGAAGTTCAGGCAAAACTAAACAATCCAACCTTACCGTATGTCAACATTCTTCTTGTAATTATTAACGTATTTTTCATTTTAGCACATGATGCACTTTATTTAAAATATCTCTTTACAAATTTAAAACAATTAATTTAAAACCAAATACATTGCTTTCATTTAAAATGTATTAGTTATTATCAAAACGACATCAAATTCATCGTCTCAAACGGCTGTACTCCAGGAATTAAAAGAGAAAGCCGGGCACAGTGGGGGTTTTAATTTCTTCTGTTACTATTTCCTTAATTTTAGTTCTGAAAAACTTTACTTTCGTAATTTAGTTCATAATTTTTCCTCACTATATTTCTTTTTAAGAAAATGATTTTCGAAAGCCTCTTAAGTTCTACTGTGCCCCATGTAGGAGATAATTGGAACAGGGCATGGGGTGGAGCGGAACATTGAGAAAGGATAATAAAACTCAGCTATATTACGATTACACATTATTATTCTGAATTGCAGGTTGAGATATACCTAGTACACAAAACATATAAAAACAGCTTTTCAACGGCAAGACTTAAAAATAGTTACAGTGGTAATGCCCATGTGAGAGTTGAAAAAATATTTGTAAAATAACGTTTGATACATCTTTAATAATAATAAAGCTGAAAGTCTCTCTGTCTGTCAGGATCTCTGTGACGCGCACAGCGCCTAGACCATCCGGCCGATTTTCATGAAATTTGGCACAAAGTTAGTTTGTAGCATGGGGGTGTGCACCTTGAAGCGATTTTTCGAAAATTCGATGTGGTTCTTTTTCTATTCCAATTTTAAGAGCAAAACTATCATAACATGGACGAATAAATTATCATAACGTGGAACCGTAACATGGGCACAAGCCAATTGGCGAGATACGAAATTATCATAACGTGGAATTGTAACATGGGTACAAGCCAATTGGCGAGAAAATTCACCACACATTATTTGTAAATATACAGGCGAACCAAAAAGACCTTTTAATTTTTCTATTACCGGCAAAGCCGTGCAGGTACCACTAGTAAGAACATACATTGTGAATATAATGACTGAATTTCTTTTTGTTGATTCTTTGATGTCTGTTTTTTCTCCTTTACAAGTAAGGTATATGATTCCAGCTGATCTTTATCTTTACTAATAACAAAGCTGAAAGTCTCACTGTCTGGATGTCCGGAAGATGTCTGGATTTCTGTAGGATCTTTGTGACGCGCATAGCGCCTAGACCATTCGGCCGATTTTCATGAAATTTGGCACAATGTTAGTTTGTAGCATGGGGGTGTGCACTTCGAAGCGATTTTTTGAAAATTTGATGTGGTTCTTTTTCTATTCCAATTTTAAGAACAAAATTATCATAAGATGGACGAGTAAATTACGAAATTATCATAACGTGGAACTGTAACATGGGCACAAGCCAATTGGCGAGATACGAAATTATCATAACGTGGAATTGTAACATGGGTACGAGCCAACTGGCGAGAAAATTCACCATGCATTATTTGTAAATATACAGGCGAACCAAAAGACCTTTTAATTTTTCTATTACGGAAAAAGCCGTGCGGTTACCACTAGTTCAAAATAATACAGTAGCATAAAATGAAAAAAAAATGGATAAGAAAATAGAAATAATGTGGAATGTAAAAGACAATAAAAACTTTATTTTAACCAAGGAAAGCATCGGAAATCTTCTTTAAAAGTAAAAAATTGCGTAAAATTTCTTAATGAAACAAAGAACATTGTATGCATGCAATTAAGAAAGTTTCAGCTTCAATTTAGTGAATTATATCATTTGTTGAATAACAATTTTCACCTCAAATTAAAAAAAGCTAAAATACAGCAAAACTGTAGCAACAGTACAAAGGACTACAGGTTCCCTACAAAATAAAATGTTGCTGTGGAAAGTTTCCACGGAGTTGCCATACAGATAAAGTATGGTGCTTCTTTTTTTTTTTTTTTTTTTTTTTTTTTTGTAATCATTTGAGCAATGGAAAAAATTCCATTTGTCCCACTGTGCCTTGTTTTCCCTAATTCAGAAATTTCAAACTTTTCATATTTTTTTGAGAAACAGTTTAAGCTATTGCTTTTTTTATTTCCTTAAATGTTTAAGAAAACAAGGGTAAGAAAAACCAAATCTTAGACTCAACTACAACAAAAACGTCTGCCAATATAAATTTAAGCGGAGAAAATTAAAAAAAATATATATATGGAGTTAAATAAGTAAATATAATTACTACACAATATATAACTAATGCAGTTAATGTATTTTTTATACAAATTTGAAAAATCTGTACATGCTTAATAGCATAACAGTGAAACATAGTTTATGTTATTTTAAAAACATTGCTAGCAGTTAAGACAAGAAACATGATGTGTAAACTTACGAAACATTGAATATTTTGCTGACTCTTTACGCCGTAGTTACGTTGCGTAAGGTCATGCTCAGTTTTTACGAAGAGGATCTTAAATTTAATGAGAATATGTTGAAATTGAAATTGTTTTATTCCATAGCAAAAAAATATTTTCTTTCTTCCTTGTACGAAGAAAAGGAAGTATTGTATTCACGAAAAAAAATGTCACTCGAATTTTAACCAAGGTTGAAATTTTCTACATTCCTTAGCCGCTTTATCTCCCTGTTTTTACACCAAGGTCTTAAAAGAGGGCGGATTACAAAGAGGAATCTTCTGAGCACAAGTGAAAGCATCTGGACACTAGGACCACATATTTTCTTTTGGTAGAAACTACATATTTGTGTGTATGGTTAACTACCTACCGTGATTTGTAAGCAATTAAGTTTGTTTAAAATTGTGATGGTTAAACATAAAATTGAGGAAAGCACCAGCAAATATTAAATTGAAAAGACTTTTCAGGTGGAAAAAGACGAGTAATCATGATGTGTTTTTCTGAATATTAAAAAATGAAAAAATAAATGAATACTTTGTTAAAAGAAACTATTTTCAACTTACCTCATACGCACTTGTTACTTGCAAATTGTAAAATACCGGGAGATACAAATACGCAGTAGAAGGAACGACGAAACAAAATGCTATGTTGATCATGATGTACTGCGTCCCATAATTGTAGATTTCTGCTGGTGTCCCAAGTAGGGTGATGGCAGACATAAAGCTGGCTAGGACAGACATGGCGACTGGCAATACACTAAGAGATCGACCTCCCATCAGGAATTCTTGAGTGTTACTCTTCTTTCTGTCAGCGAACGCATACCAAACTCCGATGCCAGCAGATATTGCTAACATGAGGGCAAATACCACGTAGTCAATTGTGCTAAATACGTCCTTGAATACTTGTGCCATGACTAGCTTTTAGTGCTGCAGTATACACTGAGGAAATTTTTACTGCTTTCTTTTATTCAATGAAATTTCAAGAGTCGAAGTTTTAAGAACATGGTGCAGAATCTGTTTAGAAAGACAAAAATGTTTAAAACATTAGGTTCTGTTTTTCTTTTGCACAAAAATAAATGTTTTTTGACTATTTTCCGCACTTGTTGGCCGTGGTAAATCCTAAAACTCTGAATTATAGAATAAGTAGCGACGTGTCCACCATCTAAACGGAAAAAAATGGACATGTCCGCCATCTATGGGCTAAATGATGCCTTCCTCTTATTTCTGCAATGGTGAAGCAGCGTGTTTTGCTTCTTGATTCTGGTTTCTTATTAACTCCGTCTTAATCCAAAATCAAGAAGCAAAGCAGGCTACTTCACCAGAGCAAACATAGGAACAAAGCATCGTTTAGCCCCTAGATGGTGGACTACTTATTCTACGATGCAAGTCTTTATTTGAAACCCATTGTTTCCGGGACTAGCAAAATCTAAAACTTTTGTCGTTGAATTTGATCAGGCCTGGATCTTTAAATTTTGCCCCTCCCCCTCCCCCTCCGGCAACGAAATCTGTAGGGACTCTCCCCAGAGCCTAGCAGTGTATATTTGCAACGTTAAAAAGCTTTATTGATAGCTCTTTTCAATTTTATTTATCTATTTTTTTTTTCAATTTCTTGGGCCATGGCCCCCCCCCCCCCCCCTCATTGTGGGGTCTGCGGCTACACAGATTCGGGCCTGAACGTGGCTGTCCTATCTGAAAGAGTGAAGCAGGTAATTAAATGAAATGGGTTCTATAAAAATGGGTCCCCCAGATGAACGTTTTTCTCACACAAATGTGGTTACTGTACTCTGTACGAGTACCTTTTGAAACGATCAAGGGAACCATAAAATAATTTGCGGCTAGATATATTCAAACAAAAGTTTATTAAATAACTTTAGTCGCAATAAAACTTTCTTTTCGTCAAAAGTGACTTCTACATCTCAAGAAAACTCAAGTAATCAATCAAAAGCTGATATACACATGGATCTCGATAAAACTAGCGTTAATTTATTTTTTGGCTTTAATAACTTAAAATCTACGGTAATTTTAATTCAAAGTATTTATAAATGCAGAGTAAAATTCTGCGATGACCGAAGAGAATAGTAGTAGTTTAAAGTTCGGTATTTTAAAGTACTGTCTATATTACGATTTCCCATTTTTCAGTAAACTTGAATAAATAGATAACAATCGAAACCATTTAAAGAATAATTGTCACTACTGTCCTTACTGTGTAGAATTAACGTTGATTTATTTTCAATGTGTCTTGTTTATGAATTTTGAAAAGAATATATTTTTATATTTATAGGAATTTAAAGGTTATTTTTGCATGATATAACTCTACATTCAAACTGAATCCAACTTACTTTAAGTTTTGAAGTTGCATTAAGTTGTTACATCAACTACAGCTTACTCTTAATGCTTTGTGCAAGATTCATGATCGCGTCACTTATGAGTGTACTTACCTTTAAAGTTAAATTCAACGCATGTGATGACTTTAATTTCTCAAAAGGCTTTTCCAAAATCTATACCATTGTGGATATAAAAGCATTTACGACAATAAAAGTGATTTCAGCTGGCATTAAGGTGTGTGTGTACATGTAATTCACTAAACTCACACATGCAGAAGTTTTCATGACAGCAGGCACGGAATGATAGCTGGTCTTTTATTCTCTTCTACTGGAATTTTCATTCTTCCTTTAGACAACTTTGGGGGGGAGGGGGGGTGCTAGAAAAAGCGTCTGTTGATCAAGGTATTTAAATATTCAACATAGACTGCTTGAGGATTTATTTAAGCGTAAATAATATTCATATTTATGTATTATCTACAGCGGATCCTAATGAAGTCATCCTAATGAAACATGATCAAAGAAAGGGATGCCCTGAAATCACTAACGTAGCTTTTCAAATTATCTGCTACAAAATAATAACAACCGGGGTGTTAAAATAGTTAAAATCTTATATAATTATACAAATGGTTAAAATAGTCTGCTGAAATTCATAGAGCTGTCTGCTTCAAAACGATAAACATCTTCATCGTTAAAATAATACATAAATGATCTAAATTCACTAAACTAGTTTTAGTAGGGGAATGTGGGGCAAAGTGAAATAGTTAATACAACTTCATGTTTTCAAAGTGAACAAATTAGAGATTTGTTTTGAAAATTACAAAGCGTTTAGAAAGAACAATGTATTTTACAATAAATTTATCATTGAAACATTATTTTTAATTTTTGTCAGTAAATTTGTACTCTCAAAAAAGAAAAGGGGAAAATGTTCCCTTCTCTTTGCATGGGGTGAAGTGAAAAATAAAGTATTTTTATACTTTCTATTTAATTGTTAAAAATATATTTCATTAAATGAATTTATAACAAACAAATGAATACATAAATGAATAATACTGAAACAAAAAAATGAATAAATGAATGAATAAATTAATTAATGTGATGAAAAAGATGAAATAGTGAATGAATAACAAAATGAGTGAACGAATGAATAAATAAGTGAAGGAATGTAAATGAATAGATCAATGAATAAATACGTAAGTAATTAAAAAATTAATAAAAAATGAGTAAACGAAAGGAACTATTATTCCACTTGCCCCACGTGCAATTAACTGATTGTATTTAACATTTAAAATCAAAACATGCTGTTTATTAACTAAATTAGTACTGCACTGGACAACAATAGATCTCAATTAATATTTTTAATGCTAATTATAAGAGCTTCATGATTTTTCAATAACGAAAACTGTTTTTTTTATAAACCAAAAATATAACAACATGTGCATTAAATTTGGAAAAGGACTTGCACTCTTTTTTGCTTGATCTTTAGAGCTATTAATTTATTTTTTGACATGAAACAATTGTACGTTTAAGAACATAATTAAAATATTGGCAGATAGATGGCACTGTGAACTGTGAAAATATTTTACTGTTTCACTTTGCCCCACATTCCTCTACTTATCAAAATATAATTGTAAATTCTTATATATTCAAGAATTGTTACATTTAAATTTAATTTCAATTTTAGTGCACTATGGTATTCTAAACTAAATGATTAATTGCATCAAAAGAGCTTTTTAAACGAATTGCAAAGAGAGAAATGCATTAAGATTTTGCGGGTGAAAATTGAAGTAAGGGCATCAATTTCTTAAACCTAAAAACTCTGCACCACTTGACAGAGCTCAGTTCATACCGGCTATACCTTACCTATGCATTACCTTAAAGAATGAAAAATGTTAGAGCGTGCTTGTGAGGTTCTGAAACTAGTAATTAAATTTAGTGCACTGATTTGTCACACACCGCTTCACTGCACCAAAGTGCAAATCTTTTCGGCAAAAAGAAAAAAAAAACTGTATCATGCCTTAAGCCGGCAATTCTCAACCGGTGGTCTGACGGACCGGATCCGATCCGCAGAAAATAATTGACCAGTCCTCAGAGATTTTTGCTCATCCACGCTAAAATAAAAAATTCCTTGCTCGAAAAAAAAAAAGAGAAAAAAAAGAAAGAAAAACAACATAATAATGATAATGATATCGTACACATCTTTTTACATAAATTTGCATTACATTTTTTAATTTGTCTGCTATTTTTGAGTTGTGTTTTGCAGTGATACGTGACTTTTTTTTTTTGCAATAATTACTTATCTTAACATTTAAATATTTGTGCAGCAGTTATTTAATACCAAGAAAAGTTTTACTTATATATTTATTCATCAATTTATTGTTAATATTATTATTTTGTGAAAAACTGGGGAAGGGGAGGGGGAAGTAAAAAAAAAAAAAATAGCAGGTGTTTAACGGCTCACGAACACAGTTTTTTTTTCACAAAAAGAAAAAAGTAAAAAAAAAGGTGGGAGTGGGGGATACCGTCGGTCCACAAGAATTTTTAAGAAGCTTTTGCAAGTCCTCGGGTCAAAAAAAGGTAGAAAAAGACTACTTTAAACATCAAAGTGATTTTGTTTAGAAAAAAACAAGAAAAGAACGACAATTTAATGCAGCCAAAATAAATATTTTAGAATGTAATGGAAAAAAAATAGGGAAAAAGGAGGAAAGTAAGGAATGTTCTTTTCTTCATTAAAAATTCTTCTTTGTACTATAGTAATAGTAGTACTGCAGAAATGTACAAGTGGAATGAGTTTCGAAAAATATAATAATTTGTTGTTGAAATATAAAATTGCAGATAATAAAAATTTTATCAAATTGTTGCAGTTGAACTGCCAAGTAATAGATTTCTCTTACCTTTTAAACAGAAAACACCATGTTTCTGACTTTCAGGAAATGAGTGCAGTGTTTCCAATCAACAGCTGATCAGTAAGGAACTGGAATCTTATTTCGAATTAAATCTAGTTTCAGTTTAATTTAGGTCAATGATATCAACATCGGAATATTAAACGGCGAGAAAAGTATTCCTCAAAAAAATGCGCGGTCATTTAAATGTAACCGCGAAAACACTTGCTCGATATCGGCGCGCAGAACTGAGATAATGTCAAGAAACCATTTCATAAGTCGGTTTTATAACTGGAAGAAATCATAAAGGAGAGAGGGCGCTGTTACACGTAGTAGAATTTCGTAAAAGATTTATTGATGCAACGCGTAATGTCGTCTGCAAAATTGAAAGGTAGGAATGTTCGTATGCAAAAAAAGAACGTCAGTGTCGAAGATATTTATGGGACTAAAGAAAGGACATTCGAACGTATTCTTACATTAAAGAATTGTTTTCGTTATTGTGTTAAAAAATGTTAATGTGCGCATATTTCGTAAAATCTGTATTCCTTCTAAATAAATTTATGTAAAATGTAAATTGGTTTTACTAAACGCATATCAAATTTTCTCGGATGCTTTTATACAGCGGTTTTAAGCTTCCAACCGTTTATTTGTTTTCTTTTAGTCCATTGAAAACAAAAAATTTGCTAAGTACTTTTATGATTTAAAAATGTGCTAATTACGTTTTCAATTAGGGTTGAACAATAGTGTTTCTGGGTTTGAGAAGATATTTAACTAGATTAAGAATGCTTTTATGATAAAATAGCTTATACAGCTGAACTCGCTTATAGCGATCCGTGAATTAACAAGGACCCGGCTTCAACGAAGAAGTAAGAAATATTGGTTAGTACAATGATATGCATGTAAAACATTTCACGCTTTTTACGAGAAAATACCGCTTATAGAACATACCGCTAAATTTCACTAAATTCGATTTAAACAAACGACAAATTTCAAAATATCTAAACTGTTAAGTACATCACGAGCAATACTAAAGTCATGTTTGTGTCTGTGAATACCGGCATGGAGGGGAAATTTCACCTCCTGGCTTTTCAGAAAAAAATTTAATTAATTAAGAAGGGACTAACTACAAAACACTTTAAAAATTACAATTTAAAATCACGAAAAATATTAACATCACGTTTATGTCCATGAGCATCGGCAGAGAGTTGCTCTCCCCCTTTTGATTTTTTAAAAATAAAATTTAACTGGTTAAATTAATTTATTACTTTTTTATTTATTTTTTAAAATAATTAATATTAAATAAGTAAATTCATTTTTCGCAAGAACAAATTATAAGCTACAAAGTACAGTGGTAGTCAAAATTATAAAGACAAAAGAAAAACCTCCAGATCTTGGCTGCATTTGGTCGGAAAGTTATGCAAATTTTATGACTAGAAACAAATGGTAAAAGACACTTTTTTTAGTACTTTTGTCTTAAACATATAGAAATTTTTTACTCAAACAATGAAGTTTGAATTAATGCATCCCTGTTATTTTCACAAAATTGTAAGGACAATTAGATTTTTGTGTTCTAAAAAGCAAAATTTGCTTGTTTTTTATTTTTCACACTGCACTACATAACAATATAAATACTCAGTAAACGATTGGGGACGTCACATTCTATTTCTACAGTCATGCAGTTAGGTACTAAACTTAAAGAATTTGAGAAAACGAAAGTGGTTGCTTGAAAAACTTCACGACTTACTGTACGTCAAATAGCAACAAATCTGAATAGATTAATATTGGTCATTAGAGCTTTCTCAAAAATCCCGGCAAATAAAGACCACAAAGACGAACGGGTAGGAAATCTTCTGTTTCTGTACGTGTGAAACACATGATAATAAGACAATTTTGCTCCAAAGAGCAGACATCAAGACATATTGGATGGGAGTTCAAGTTTCAATGCAGTTCTCGAACTATTCTAAATGTTATACCAAAAAAAAAAAAGTTTCATGATGTGAAACTAATGTCACTACCGACTCTATAAAAAAATCATAAAAAGGCAAGGGTTGAGCGTTGCCAAAAATGCGTTGCTATGGGTAAAATTGGGACAGTGTAATCTTTTCAGATGCGAAAAAGCTTAATTAGGGTGTTGACTAGATGATTTTTTTTTCTACTTCTGGTACGATCTCTGTGAAGGAAAAAAATCTCAACGCGTACATTTGGAGGCGGCTCAGTAATGATCTGTAGAAGTTTCGCTACGGACGGAAACTATACCAATGTTTTTTGTGCATAGCAGAATGAGTTCTGAGTGATGTTGATGTACTTAGCAGTATTTCTTTAAACCAAAAGCACCATTAATTACTACTTTAAACAATATGTTCCAGCAGGATAATCCTTAATTGCACGTTTCTTAAACCTCAAAACCATTGTTTAAAGCTCATTCCGAGAAATTGTTGTACTGGCTCGACAAAGGGATCGGTCTAAGTTTAATGGTAACTTTGTGAGACATTCTGGCATCCAAAGTATGAGAAAAATGGCATTCAATGTAGAAACAAGCAAGAACTTATTTTCTCCATCATCCCAAAAGCCAAGAAAAATTTCGTTCAAGAACGTTCTTCAACTTCCATGACATCAAGACTGATGAAAGTGATTGAAGAAAAGAAGGAAATAATTGATTACTAGGGGTTTTCAGGGCAAAATGCTCGTTGTCCTTTTGATTTTAACCAGTTTTAACGGTGACATTTTTTTAATTAATCACGGTAAATTATTTATATTTTTCATTTTCAAATATTCTGCTTTCTTCAACGATTTCTAGCATAAAAAGGCACTTTGTGTATAAATTTCACTGAATTATTGAGGAAACAACATTTTTTCTGTGCAGTTTTTTCCTGTACTTATAATTCTGACCACCACTGTACATCACGAAAAATATTAATATCATGTTTACATCCATGAGATCCAGAAGGCAGATGCAAGAGATGCACTTTCACACCCTGGGCTTTAAAAATAAAATTTAAGTACTTAAACAGGAACAAACTACAAAATACTTTAACAACTACAAAATACATCACAAAAACTATTAATCTCACGTTTATGTATATGAACGCTGGCATCCGCAAGAGTGGCATCCACACTGTGTGCTTTGATTTTTAACCCAGGCTATTGGCTTTGTAATTAAAACACAGTCCTTTAAAAATTAAATTAAATCAATTTTAAGAAGTGATATAAATTTCACGAGCAGTATTTAGGAAAATGGGGGGCAAACTGAAATATAGTTAAAATCATTCCCCTTTTCAAATTGAACAAATTGGAAATCTGTTTTGAAAATTACAGTACATAAAGAACAATGCACTATATAATTAAACTTGCATTGAAATATTATTTTAGATTTTGGTAGTAAATTTGTACCTTCAAGGGGGAAAAAATTGCCTTTTTATTTACACATGTATATGTATGGGGCAAAGTGAAAAATGAAATATTTTTCTGTCGAAACACTTTTTTAATTGATTATAAATGATATTTTTTCTCAAATAAATTAATATATTAACAAATGAATAAATAAATAAATAATGAAATAAAACATTATGAATAAATTAACTAATTAATTAATTAGGGAAAAATGAGTTAATAAAATAGTGAAGGAATGAAAAAATAATTGAATTAAAAAATGAAGGACTGTAATTAAACGAATTAATGAATGAATACTTAGAGGTTTTTAAAATGAATGAATAAGTAAACCAAACATCACTTTGCCCCGCATGCACTTGACGAATTAAGCATTGAAATTCAAAACATACCTAAAACTAACTACATAAGTTGCACTTAAAAATAGCAAAAACACTATCATTTTATAACAAACATTACTTTTGACAAACCGCAAAATATTGTAATAAGTAGGGTAAGATCACTAGTAACAGACAAGGGTCCAGCATGAGACAGTTATAAGTTTGGATTTAAATTATAAACCTTTTAGGCAGATAAAATGGATGTTGCTGTGACCCATGAATGCGGCATCCAGTGTTGTCAAAATGAATTTTATGAGTCAGTTGGTATTTACAAAGCAATGGTGGAATGTTATGAGCAGCCACCATGAGGTCAGTTGGTATTTCACGTTCATTTAAATTTAATAAGGCTTTATTTCTAAACAAGGGCGCCCATATAGGGGGCAAGGGGGGGGGGCTCAAGCTCACCCTGAGAAATTCCTTGCTTTTAGGGCTTTTTTCTTTGCAAAAATGGTTAAAAAATCTCTTTTCTAGCCATTAATGAGTAAGTTATTAAAAATATCAAATTTAAATATGTCTAATCTGTACTGAAATTGGTTTCTATGGTAAAATGTTCTGCTAAACCACGAGGAAAATTTTTGAGCCCCCACCCCTTAAAATTTTGCATATGGGCGCCCTTGGTTCTAAAAATTAAGAACTTTTGCACATTTTGAAGAGAAAAAGGGAATTTTGTCTATTACTCATCCTTTCCTCATCCTGTCTGTTACTTATCCTTTTAGCCTGTCTATTACTGGGGGTCATCATATTTTTCGGTGTCTGTTAATGGAGGTCGGATCTTTTTTTGAAACTGAGCAAAAAAAAATTGAATAAACTAATTCAGAGGACCCAAAATCAGCCAAAGATAAAATGAGCTGTTGTTGCAGGAGAGAAAAATAGTTTAAAAGTCTAAATACATTAAAAGGATAAAAACATTGAGTTAACCTGAGAGCGATGTCTTAAGCATGTCCGTAACTGAAGCCATTACCCAATACTCAATTTTGAATTAGCCTCGTATTATCACATACCTTGATGTTTAGAGTTGAGAACACTCCAATCATCGACATCATTCTTTTAGTGATGCAAGGAATACGAGTGTTCTCTACTCATTTTTGTACCATTCCATTCACTTTAGCCAGTTGCGGAGGAATTCCAGCTGTTTAATAATTTTGTCGTGCATAAAACAAATCAATGCGTCTATCGTACGTTTTACAATCGAACGGACTTTTAACTGTAGGAATCTGTTTTAACCTGTAAATGCATGCTCTTTCAAAAACACTTTAAAATTCATTCTTTGGCTTTCAACTACTGTTCAAATCAAAAGAAAAATACTTTAACAAATCATAGTTTAATTTAGGCATGGTTTATGGTTAAACAACCGCTTGGAAACATTGGGCTGTAGCTGAAAAAAAATAAAATAAATAATTTGGCATCGAATATCACTGAACATTGATAAAAATTGCAAAAATGCCTTACTATTCAAGTAGCAGTAAAACTTTATTCGTCATTGAATTGAAAGTAGGGATTTTCAAGCGCACTAAACTATAAAGAATAAGTCCTGCATTTGCATGTTTCCACAAAAGAATCAATTTTGTTTGCTATCAGATTGGTGAATTTACAGGTTTAAAAAAAGATCTAATAGCATCTTCAGTGAGTATTATTTTCTTGGTTATTGGCAACTACAGAATTTCAATTTGTCCTTATTGTGTTTTAGAAGACTCAATCGGGTATGTTAACATATAAAAAGACAAAATGCATTTAAGGGTTAAATGAATAAAAACAAGGAAGTTCATTTACTTAGTACAGTGAAATCCCATTACAACGAACTTCGAGGGACAGCAAGTTTTGTTTGTTGTATCGGGAATTTAGTTGTAACGAAATTAAACCAATGTAATTGAAATCTAGTCAGGACTGAAAATAAATTTTGTTGAAGGGGATATTTCGTTGTACTGGAACTTGTTGAAAGGGGATTTCATTGTATATATTCTAATTGAATTAAACATCCAAAGTTAAATAAATTCAATACATTACCCGGGAAATAATGGCTGCTTATATTACTTGTGTTACATTTTCATAAACAACAATCATCTTGGGGGCTCGTCTTGTCGTCATACCAACGATAAGATCAAAGTGTTTTTTTTATTATTATCTTCCTTCTGGAAGATAATAATAAGAAATAGCCATCGAGCAGAGAGCGTTTTTCATTGATTTCTGTGACGTGATAGTCAAAGTCTACTTCACTTCGCATTTCTTTCATTCAAAATCTACTTTAACCCCTGTGATGGTTATGGATGGCAAAACAAAAATTATGTTTACAGATGCCATTCTAGGAAATTTAACAGAAAAACACTTAAGAAAATGGGGGAAAAAATAAAATATGTAACCAGATATTATTTTTTGACTAACTCAAAGGTCTAAGGTCTCTACATCGATAATATTATTAATTCAAAATTTTTTTATTTCTTTTTACTCATAATTTAATGTCCAGCTTAATGTTATTTCGTAAAATATCAGTAACTGACAAAATAGTCCAAAGTTCAAGATTAAATAAAATGATTAATGTAATTTTTAAAAATTGGCTGATTTAAAACATGCTGTTGTGTAAAACCTGAGCAAAAGTTTTTAAATTCAAACGTAAACATTCCTAGATTATAGTAAAATTTTGTTCAAATGAGCCCATTTAAAATCATAACCTGAATCAATGTTGTTGTTAGTGATCGTTAATTGCTTCATTTTTCAAATTTAATGACAAACAATAAAAATATAATATTACAAACGAAAGTTCTAACGTATGAAATTCTGAATTTCCCGTTTTCTTATAAATTTTTATGACTGGAAGATAAAACAAACAATTCATCTCGTCATTACATATTGATAGTTGCTTTTTTTTAATTAGGTAAAACGCTGCTTGAAACATGAAATTCAGTAAAGTGCTATTTTCTATATGACTCATTTTCCCATTTTTTCGCATACTTTCCCGTAAAAGTGAAAGTATAAGAAAGAATTAAAAAAAAAAAAAAAACCTGAAAGAAGGCTTAATGCGTTGTAAAAATATCGTTGAAAGCAAAAAAAAAAAAGAAAGAAAGAAAGGGTCTAAAATAAGTTAAATAAGTTAAATAAATATCGAAAAATTGAAAATTGGAAAATAGGGTTTGAGTTGTCTATCGGTTTGTGTGATCTATCAGTAAATGTGTGTCTATCGGTTTGTGTGATCTATCAGTAAATGTGTGTCTATCGGTCTGTTGTCTATCGGTAAATGTGTCTATCGGTCAGCCTCCCTCCTCGTCCCCCTAATAACGTTTGAGAGAATAGTCCGATTCTAACAACTTTTTTTTGTTCGGACGATCTCGGCGAATGGCACCTCATTCCCATACTTCACTTTTTTTGATTTCAACTAGTTTTTATTCAATTTTGAACAGTTCAAAAAATTTAACATTAGCGCCTGCGGGGAAATTTAAGGCAAATATAGACCCCGAACTTAAAGGAGAATTTGCTTCAGACAAACTTCGTTGCACAAAGCTTTCGATAAAAATAAGTTAGACCGGGGAACGTCTGCGCGGATTTTTTTTTAAATTAATTTTCTAATTTTTATGTTTTAATCTAGGAAATTTTAGACATTGTGGTTTTATGAAGCAGTTAATGAAGTCAAAATTTGTTTTTTTCAGTTGTTGTTAAGCTTTTGCTTTTAACCGTAAAAAAAAAAATGTCTTTTGAGTTCATGTCAGTAACGTAAACTTGCCCCGAACACGAGGCAAGTTTACGCATCGAGTGGGGCACGCTTACGCAAAGTAAGTGAAATAGATATTTAACCAAATGTAACAGTTTTATTTCTCTTAAAACACTTTAAAAACAAGAAAATTACAAATTATTAACTATAGAATATTTTATAGGCTAATGTAAAATAATAGGACTTACTGCTAAATGAAAACAGAAACTATTTAGTCGTCTTCTTCAAAACTGTTAGATTTTACTAACAAAAATAAAGTATTTCTTTTCGAATATTTATCATGGGATCACGTTTTGATATCTAAGACCATTGAACCCTGTCTTGTCCGTTTTTGGATTGTTCTTGTGCTTTTAAACAATAGCTGCAAGCACAATTTTCTACTTCGTCATCAGAATCGTTCACTAGTTTCCTTTTTACAGAGTGTACTAACGTTTTCCTTGTCGTAGGTTTTGGTTTCATACTTTTTTCTTTGTTGTCTTCTAGTTTTGCTTTAACAGAAACTTGTAAACTTCTACGTAGTTTCTCCCTTTTTTTTTTTTTTTTTTGTACTGCCCATTATGCCTTTTTTCTTTGTAGCATCTAACTACTCTTGTCTGAGGTTTCTTTAATCGGAGTATCGGTTAGGATTAAGAGCATCCTCTTTTTTTTTCCTTTCCTGGTTCCTAAGCTTTGGTTACACATTTTCAAATGGTCTCAGTAGGAGTAGTCCATATATTACGAAGTGGAAGGCCTAACTAGGAGAAATACTTGGGTTATCGATAAGCCTTTTCATTATCTTGACATCTAACGTGGTTATGTAGTGTTTTGATCGTAATATCTTACCATCTTTGCAATAAAGAAAATGTATTACAGGCTGAATAGTGTGTAAAGTTAAAGCTGAACAGGCATAAAGATAACACTATATGATTATAAGCTATAAGATACAAACCTGTTATTCAACTAAAAATGAATGGTGATTTTTAAAACTAAATGGACTGAAAATACTAAAGCTCTGAGACAATACAAAGCGAAAAAAGCGTCATGGACACGTTTAGAAGTAAGACAGCGTAGTAAGACACAGTAAGAACATGCGTAAATGTGCCCCGATGTTAATGCGTAAACTTGCCCCGTCGCCAAGTTTGGATTTATTTTATACGAGCAACAAAATTTAATAACATTCAACAACAAATTATTCATTAAACAACAAATCTCAAAAAAAAAAAAAATAAATAAATAAATAAATAAATAAATAAATAAAATTCTGCTATTTTTTATGTATTCGTTTACTCTTAAATAAGTATTATTTATTCACAACTACCTTCAAAACTTTCAACACAAAAGTTACTCAACTTGGTAAAAAACAGATTATTCTTTCCGCATGCTAGATCGAAACTCGACTGATGCTCAAAAACTAACGGGAATATTTGCTAGGGAGCAGCATCAATCTATTATGACTGTTTGCTCTCCAGTGATAACTTGGTTTGGGAAAAGGGCACTGCGTAGACGTACCCTATTCGTGAACGTGCCCCGGTCTACCCTATAGATAGAAAAGATCCTTTCGATTTTAAGTTTCTTTGGTTCAATTTTGAACAATTCAAAATGTCTGAACAATAGCGGTTGCGGGGAAATTTAAGGTAAAAATACTTCCTGTGTGAACTTCAAGACAGATTTGTTTCAAACTTTGTTAAAAAAAAAAGCATTTAGTGAAGAATCTATATAGAAAAGATCTTTTTGATCTGAACAGTTATAACCAATTCATCCAACCTTAACATTAGCGCCTACGGAGAAACTTAAGGTCAATATAGATCTTAAACTTATAGGTGGATTTGCTTCAAACAAACTTTGTTGGAAAAAGTTCTTAATGATGAACATATATAGAAAATATTTTTCTGATTTAATTATTTTGAGGGCATTTTTTGAGCAATTCATAGTCCGGCACCCCCAAGCCATAATAAATGATCACTCTCTAACCCAGCAGTATTGTGAAGGCTACGCAGATCCTAATTACAGAATTATGACACTACCAGGTAAGGTTTGCCCCGACTATAGTAAAGAAAAAAAAAGAGAAAAACCCAAATAGTTTTTGAATTTGAATAGATAAAAAAAAGTAGAATAAAGTAAGAAATCTCTTTTCACAATAGTTTACAATAGCTCCTAATTTTAACCAGAGGATATTAAAAATTCTACATTTTCAACCGTTCCAAAAAACAAAAACGTAGTAGCATTAAAAATTTAAAATGAATATGGTTTTACTTTCAATAGTCATTTACACTCCTCGACATTGAAAATGCAAAACCAAGAAGGAGTGGTCAGAAAGTGAAATTTGGAAAAAAGACAGACAGCAAGGAATAATAAATGATCTTAATTTTAAAATGATAGGCAAAATACAGAGCGAAAATGGCGTCGGCTCAGTAGGATGTAGGATCACCGCGGACAGCGATACACGAAGAAACACGTCTAGGCATAGAGTCAATAAGGGTGCGGATGGTGTCCAGAGGGATGGCTCTCCATTCCCTTTCAACCATTTGCCACAGTTCGTCTTCTGAACGAGGCAGGGACGAGTCTGCAAACGGCATCAAATTACGTCCCACATATGTTCGATTGGTGACAGGTCAGGAGAGTATGGTGGCCAGGGAAGCATTTGTGTGCCTTGGAGAGCATGTTGGCAGATGCGAGCACTGTGTGGTCGGGCGTTATAATGCTGAAAAATTGCATTAGGTAGCCCTTGAAGATAAGGGATGAAGATGCGGACCGCATCCGGCCGGCGAAGCTGATCCGTGTGTCCTGTTGTTTTGTTTAATGTTACAAATCGGAATGCACGATTAATAACAACTTTATAATTTTGGAGCCAAATGTTCGATAGTTGGTTTCTGAAAAACAGTTGCATTAGAAAAAGAAGCGTCAGAGTAATGATAGCAGCAATTATTGGTTTTTAATTTTCTTTCCTTTTGTATATGTTCCCGTGTTATTTAGAAATTTAAAAAATATTTTGGGATTTGATGTGTGTTCTGGCTTGCGAAATGATTTTAATATGAGATGTAGCCTTTGGGTAGAAAAAGGTTGGGCACAATTGTTTTGATTATTAGCATTTTTCTACACGCAAAGCTATAATTAACCTCAACCAACGACTTTTTCAATGCATTATTTATGTCTGGAACAAGTTTCCAGTACTACTAGAAATTCGTCTAGAACCAAATGAGCCAAGTTTTCCGAATAGAAAAATCGATTTTGCTCAATTGCTTCAAATACAACTTTCTAAAAGTTTAAACTGATTTCTCAAAGCTATTGTCTTTTTTGCAAAAAAAAAAAAAAAAAAACTAGCAGTTGATAAGGAAACGATACCAAATACGTTGTCTGAAACAGTTCAACATTATGCTTCGGTAACTAAGTTCACACTTAATTGAATTGTTTCTGGAACACTTTAAACTCAAGCATTTCCCTCCAATACATTAGCGTACAAACACAAGTGAAACAAAGTGTAGAATCGAATTGCAGCAAACATTCCTACCAAGTAGTGGTGGATCTAGCCAATCATTTTGGGAGAGGCCATTCGAATTTTTTTAAGAAACACTCTTTGGATGTTTTTCCTAATAGTCACCTCTCAAACAGTGCCGGATCATTGATTTATCTAAAAAATCCCTGCCTCCACCCATTTTAAAGTTTTTATGCCAAGTTCGAATGTTAAAATAACAACAGAAATAGGATGAATTTGTAAAAATTAAGATATGGTTAATGCCTAAAAATTTTGTATGTAATTTACTGCTTTGAAGAAAAAGATATCCAAGTTTAGTTCCCTTTCGTGGCATTTGTGGAGGAGCATGGGAATAAGGGGCTCTCCTCCAGAAAAGTTTCGAAATTAAAGTCATAAAACGCAAGTTTAAGCTCTCTTTGTCTCGTGAGAGAGCAATAAGTGTACTCAGCGGACTGCAGCATTTATAAATCGTTCAAGCTTCTATAGTTGGCATCAAGAAATGTACTCAAAATTTTAGAAATAAAATAGTTTCGTTTCCAGTAGAGTTATGTAATTTCTCGCCAAATAAAAGTTTAAATTTCCTTTAAAGTGAAACGCATGCGAAAATTTTGAAAATTCCTTATAATATATATATTTTTTCTTTAAAAAAAATTCCTATCCACCCACAAGCTTTTGGGAGGAGCCATGGTCCCCATGGCCCCCCTCTATATCCACCCTTGCTACCAAGGATGAATTTGTAAATCTGAATAAGAAATAAATACACACATGCAGCTTAGTTGAAATTTTTCCGCAACAAAATTATTTTGCTCTTAAATCGATGAAATCACTGAACATTTTGGGGGGGGGGGGGAAGCGTTAATAGACTATTTGCATCAAAATAAAAACGTTTGCAGCTTTGTCTTTTGCATGAAAAATGAAGCTCATTGAATTTATTAAGTCAAAACTACCCGAACGATGGTTTTTTCATCAATGCTTATTAAAGCAGAAAGCTAAAAATGTATTTGGTGTCGCCATCTGTTGCGGACTAAGAGGAAAAAAATTGTATTTGATTACCCACACAGATTTATATTCACAATTGAAAAGTTATTAAAGATATGAGTGATAAATGGAAAGTGTAGATTACGCATATGTAGTTTAAAAATATGAATTGGGGATTTTTTTAAAAACTGAAATCTTGCCCTAAGCATCCAGTCAATTATTTGAATTTTGAAATTTTGAATTCAAACTATGTTTGTCGCACTCACAAATTGAGACAGGACTCTACACATAGGGTTTCTTGTTTCTACAAATGACTACCATCGCAATCATATTTTCTAAAAATGCAATTTGAGTTCAAGACATCAAAATTCAAATTAATGCCAGGGTCTGGATGCTGGATGTTATGCAGAATTCTGGATTATTGTGTCCTCGTTTGTTTTTGTCTAGTTGGTTTCGTCGTAGGGGAAAAAGAAATCGATTCTGGAGGGCATGGATGCCATCGCAGAGGAGGAGCACCCACGAGCGGAGGTTGGTGGATTTCAATAGTGACCCAGAACTTAACTTCATTCAAGTGCTAGGGACAATCGGGCCTTGGGATCAATTAGTAATTTATGATTGAATGTAACATACAGACAGTTCGGTTATGACATCCAGAGACTGCAGTTTCGTCTTTGTTGTAGACTCATTAGTCTGAAATAGTCAATTACAATGCTGGTAGCTTTAATGTGATGGCATCTGCCTCTAGCTCGGTTATTGACTATTCCAGACTGATGAGCCCATAACAGGGACGAACCTCTGGATGTCATAATTGAGCTGCCGGCAAGCAGTGCATGTAGTTCTGCCTTTAACCTGGCTTAGGGCAATAACTTACTGCTTAATTCATAATTGTTAAAAAAAAAAAAAAACTGCTAAAATCCTTAGAAAATATGATGATTTACGTTAATTGCTACGCACGAGTAGCTGCATGAGCGCAATTGTTGTCTATGCCCATGAGCGTATCCAGAGGGCGGTACCGAGAACAGCTGACCCTCCCCCTTTAATGTATTTGAAGTAAAAGCAAAAAACAAAAGAAGAATATATATATATATATATATATATATATATATATATATATATATATATATATATATATATATATATATATATATATATATATATTGACAGTTGCTTCAATTTCTAATTTAATCGATGAATTCGATTAAATTTCGCGATACATAAAATGCTTTAATTTTTAAGAGATGTTCACCCATTACACGCTGAATTATGAACATCAAATGAAGTGTGAGCCCAATTTTTAAACTTTTGAACCAGGTAAAAGTTGATTTTTCGTTTCATGTTTGATACATTTAACATAAGTTATTCCAATTCGAAAACAAAACGAATTTCAAAGTTTTTCAAAACACGAAATAATTTCAATATAAGGCAATGCTTCGTAAAAAGAATCAAATATTTAAGTTCCTTACTTCGTTGATTACACAAGTTTGAAATTAAACATTGGGATTGAATTGTAGATGTAAAGAAAAAAAGTTGGTACTACTGATAATGATAGATGTATCATTTTTTTCATCTCAAGTAATATTGAACCAAAAAATGAGCTTTGTCCACCATTTTAGCTCACCTCGGTCAGAAGCAGAAGTGCTGTTTTCGGCTACAAAAATGTACTAAGTACCAGTGCTGTAGTTTGGGGGGGGGGGACGTAGGAGAACACCGCGCTCCGAAATGTTCGGTGTTTTATTGGAAAAGTACTGCATTGTAATGTAAATCAGTTTCAAACCACCTTTTCATTTTGTGAGCCCCTGTAAATAATTTTTTCTAACTACGAACAACCTAGCACTGAGGACAGTCCATGAGCAAGAGAAAAACAACCGTAATATAGGTAAACAAATATTTGTAAATGATTTTTCTTATTATAAAACCATCAAGATGAATTTTGTTTAATTTTTTTTTTCTTTATTGTTTTATGTAACTAAAATTTTAGTATGAATTTTAAGATTCAACACAGACTTCATTACAGTTAATGCGTATGGGGTTATTCATTAATTACGTAAGGGTCCCGAGAGGGAAGGGGGATTAGAAAAATCTCTACATACTCTTACTTTGAGCGGGGGATTCAAGCCAATTCTTACGTAATAGTCGATATTTTACATTTGAAATCGAGCGGTCAGTATAGGGATTATATTTCATTTGCGTCTGGAAGGTAAAAAACGTATTACGATGAGCAGTTTTTAATTGTTTTACAAAGAATGAATAGTGTTAAATATAATGAAAGAATCGCACTATGTATGGTATGTTTTATTTTTAATTAGTATCGCATCATATACAAAAAAAATGTCGAAAGAACATTCAGCCTAGATTCTAACTTTTTCATAAATATTTCTTTACACAAAAAAGTTTAATAATAGTGAATTTAATGTCTATTCCAAGGGAGTTAGATTCGTTAGTTTATTATTTTGAAAAACGAAGTGGAATCTTACGTAAGAATAGAGAGAAGGGGGGGGGGGTCAAAAATGCCAAAATCATCCTTACGTAATTAATGAATGGCCCCTAAGTAACTGCCATTGAACGAAGAACAGTTGATACTTCAGTTAAAATATAACAGGTGGCGCCATGAAAATAAGTTGAGTTTCATATCAAAAATAATTGTTTTTGTTGCTCATACATGTCTCTTAGATATGAAAACAGGGTATCAATCCTTTGCAGCGCCGCATCTATTGTTAGTGAATCAAATTACTGGTGGTAAACTATGGAATAATAAAAGTAAACATGCCGTCATTTCTGTAAACATAAACTGTACAGGGAAGCCCCGAACTTAATTTCTAGGAGGAAGGAAATTCTCAGTGTGCCGAACTTTTTTCTGAAAGAACATGCTTAAAAACATAGGATCTGACTTTGTTTACGTTTAATATTTTTAAAAAATTGCCTAAATCGGAGCGTTTTCATTATTTACGGCTTCTGCCGATGACATCACAAATGATGAAATGCCATTCAGTGTTGCCATTCACAGTGCAAAATATTTAATTCGCATCTTTACTCACGTGTATTGGCAACGATATGGTTGATAGCAAGCGTAGAGCGCAATTTTAATTCGCTGCTTGATTATCATAACGTAGAAACGTATAGTAGAAAAATGCGGCAAATTGCATCATTTGTGACGTCATCAAGACCATGTCTTGTTTGAAAAACATGGTTTTTCAAACAAGACATGGTTCAACAAGACATGGTCTTGTTTGAAAAATCGGACATTTAAAAAAATTAATTTAAAAAAAAACTGTTGGGAAAATTAAAGTATTTTCTGGGTCCATGTTATTTTTTTGCCCATTCTATCCATTTCAATAACTAA
Source organism: Uloborus diversus (assembly GCF_026930045.1). Classification (NCBI taxonomy): domain Eukaryota; kingdom Metazoa; phylum Arthropoda; class Arachnida; order Araneae; family Uloboridae; genus Uloborus; species Uloborus diversus. The sequence continues at coordinate 151,125,404 of NC_072734.1, read as the reverse complement.
AAGTAGTTTTTTTGACTGAAGGAAACCACCTCATTGTTTGCAGTTTCGATTCTCTTTATTTAATACAAAGTACATACTTAAATACATGCATTCATGTAATTCATTGCTCAGTAATTTTCACATTTGTTTATAAATTGTGGTAAAATTATACATGCAACAGAGGTTAATGTTTTACAGTTAGGTGCTGCTCATAAACACGTTATTTTTCTTGCAACAATAACAGTTCATTGATACCACAACAATATTTTAGACTGAAGATCATTTCGAGAAAATAATTTTGAAGTTCTCTGCGGTACATTTGAGAGATTTTCTCGGATAACTTGCAATTTTTCTTGAATTTTGAGCTAAACCTTCTGATGTTTCGTAACCGTTGAAATAAATCTACTTAAAAATAAGAAAAAAAGGGTCTATAATTTAATCTTCTGATTTTTAAAAACTGTTACTAAATCACCATATTTCATAACAATGGTCATTTGAGGCAGTGAGTAGCAAAGGGATGTAAGTGGATATTTTCAAGTTTTGAGTGAAACGACTTTAAACATAACGTCCTAGGCAGGCTTTCCCTGAAGTTTTTTTCTAACTCATGCTGTACCAGAGCCAGGGCTACTAGTACTATCTCTGGTCCCAAGGCCGAGGAGGGGTTCACCTACTATTAGTATTCCAAATTTTTAAGTTTTCCACTTACATCCTTTTGCTTCTTACTGCCTCATTTAACTTTCAAAGATTGAGAATTTTTTTATTATCTCACAAAATTTAGTGATTTATTTTATTACATTTTAAATTATTTTCTCCTAATTTTAGGATAGATTGTAATCGCAACTTAATTTTTATTTCAATAAAACAACAGTATAGTTTTAAAAATGCATTAAAATTTCATATTTTGCAACTGGGAGGGAGTTGTAATGAAGAAAAGAATAAGAGGTCGGAAAAAACATTAAAGCATGAAGGCCGGGGGGGGGGGAGGTTCTCTAACTAGCTTCTGCTCATGGTTCCTCCCTTGAAAAGTCTCCTGGCCAAAGCCATAGAAACAAAATAATAAAATATATATCATTCACGCCAAGAGTAGCGATTGTTGCTCATATATTGCATCTCGCTCTTAAATAAACATACGTTTACTACCGCTCAGCTAGGCCACGTGCTCTTCACGGTAGCAGAAAATACTAGAGAGAACTCTACAAACCAAATCATCGGGAAACGAGAAATGACACACTGCTGAAAGTTTTTAAGTGCTTGTTTTGTGGAGTTCATCGAAATAAACCTATTATTTACGTTTGCTTCATGTTTCATATTATGCAATCTTTGGAACAATATTGCATACAAGGTGGTAGCCAATGGGGGGATAAGCGGGACCATGAGGGTTTTCGGTTTTATCATCCTCCGGAATGTTTGTAGTAAAATCTTTATCAGATAATTAAGCAAGTTTTTATTCATAAGTTACTGAGTTACAGCTGAAACTCTGAGATGTTGAGGAATTAAAATTTCCTGACTCCTCACTTTATAGCTCAACCCGTGAGTTAAGATTTCACCATCCGGCAGTCGTTTAGAGAAGGGTGGTTGTAGTTGGGTCATAAACCCCTCTCATCGATCAAGCAATTTCTCTGAACTCTGACCTTCTTCTAATTTCCACACAGATAACCTAAAATGCGTCTTTTAGGTCTTAAAGTTCGAAAAAATTTACTGTAGAGGGTATCGAACACCCCTGTCCAATTTTCTCTCATGCTACAAACCAAAGATTACCTTAAAATGGGTTTCTAGATCTCACGTTCGGAACGTTTTCGAGAGCATCCCTAGCATCATTTCACCTAAAGTTTTCAAAGGTAGCCAAAAATTATGTTTTTAAAACTTCAATATCAAAAACTTTCCGGGGGAGGGACAGCATAGCCCTAACAATAGGAAGTTTAAACTTTCGTTTTCAGAAATTTCCGTGTAGCGAGCCCTCAAACTTCTTTCTCACAAATAGCCTAAAAGTGACTTCAGGTTCTAAAAATATTTGAGAGGGAAAAATGATCCCACAATCTTCTTATCGTTAGGAAGCATGGACAAAATTGCGTTTTTATGCCGAACTTCTATGCCGAAAATTTTCCACAAGAGAACAGTTTTATCCCTAACGCCTTCGAGGCTAGTTTAGAATTACATCTTGAAGCCTCCAATTCTGAAAATTTTCCAAAGAAGATCACTGAGCCCTCCTCGCTCCTCTTACGTCAAAAAAGATAAATGCGATTTTTAGAGTTCAATGTCAAAAAAATTATGCGAGCCTTGAATATTCTCCAATCCTTCAATGACACCGAAAATAGCATAAAATCGCGTTTATAAAACTACAATTTCGAAAAATTCGCAGGAGGAGCCTTCGGTTCTCTAACGTCGTATAGTTTGAAATATACTTTATTTAGGTATGTGGGAGCTATTACCTGCTCTATTAGTAGTGAATTTACAAACATTTCGTGAATATGACTTTTAAAAAACCATAACTTCTAGGAAAATCTGAAAAAGAGTTTTGATAATATCAAGAGAACTATGACACGATTCCATGCTAAAAGATAAACTGCATTTCATGCGAAAATAAGCAAAATATACACAAGGAAAAGATTTCGAGTTTGATCCGTTGCAGCTCATACTCCTTTGATCTGTACTTCGAATATTTCGACAATATTCCTCAAACATTAAAGCATTTTTCTTATAATGTTTTTTATTAACAAACCTCAGATAAATAAAAGCATGATTTTTTTTTTTCTTTTTCTCAAATTATGAAGAGGGCATTCAACTAACATTCAAATAACATTCAGGGTAGCCTTAAACCTTATTTTCTCTATTTTTACACTTAAATGCCTGATTTTTAAAAAAACACTTTGAAACATGTTCTTTTGACTTCTGTTTTAAATCATGATAAAAAATACTTCGAAAAATTATAGTTTAGGTATGATTTATGGTTAAGCAACCACTTGGCATCAATAAGCTTTAATGTTGCCAAGTTGTTGAAAACAAACAAAAAAACATTTAAAAAAAAAAAAAAAAAAACCTCGAATGTCACAAAACATAGATAAAAATTTCAAAAATGCCTTACTATTTAAGTAGAAGGAAAACTTTATTTCTCATAGAACTAAAAATGGGCATTTTCAAGCTCCACAAAAGAAAATCATTTTTGTTTTCCATTAGATTGATGCATTTTCAAGTTTAAAATAGATTTAACCAGCATCTCCAGTGAGTATTTCCTTGTTGGTTATTGACAACTACAGAGCTTCAATTTGTTCTTAATGTATTTTAGACGACTAAATTGGGTTTGTTGCCAAATGGCAACACAGTACGTTTAAAAGCTAAACTGCACCACTCATATAAATTTTTGTTAAATAATAAATCCATTGTAAATGAATTATTAGCCTTGCTTATACCTACCCTGCCATTAAGGATAACTTTGAGTCACGTCAAAAAGGGGGTACAAAATAAGTTATTTTAGCAAAGTATTGCAAAAAATTAAAATTTCTAAATGTTTTTAAAACTACTATTTTATACTTCGAAATATCACAATGTTTCAATCATTTATGGGTCATTCCATACAGATTCAACGGATGAGTGCGCTCGACCATTTTTAATTTTTTTGAAACTCATATCCCAAAAAGATGCATATGAATGATGTTTTAAAACCACTTTTATTTTTTCTCTAACCTTAACCCTTGATTTTTTAGGGGTCATCAAAAGTGATTTTCGCAGTAAAAAAATGGGACTTTTAGACCTTTGCATTTCGACAAAAATCTATTTGAATTACATTTATGGCAGTTAATTTTACGCTTTGATGTTAAAGTGCATAAGATGATAGTCTGACATGCTGAGTTACGTGGCTGTAACTTAATAATTAAAATAATGGCAACAGGTTAAAGTTCAAGGTCAAATGTAAAATTTTTACTCATTTTAAAGGGTCATAACTCGCTTAGGGGATAAAAACACAAAGTGAAATATGGCAAAAACAAATCACTGGAGTCACACTAATGAGAAAATATAGCTGTAATCGTGTGTTTGTTTACCCTTTATAAATTACAGCCCCTCAAAGATCAGAAAATTGAGAAAAAATGACATTTTTAGACCCCTGTAAACCAAAAGGGGATGGAATTAAAAATAAAATTTCTTGGCCAATTGAATATTCCATTCAAGTACTATACGTGTTATATGTATTGTTTTGTGTATTTGGTTTTAAGAAAGATACAGGTCTTTGAAATTGAGCAATTTTGCTTGTTAATTCACTCTAGAACAGAAATGAAAAGTGTGAGAACTTCACTGCACTTTCTTAAATTACGCATAGTGTGCTCTATGTAATATATTATACTGGAAAAAGATATTTTAAGTATAAAAATAATTATTTTAATTTGATAACTTAGAAATATTTGGATATAAATGAGTAGTTCATACATGATTGACAGCTTAAGTAGTTAATTTATAGACTATCTAAACACAGAAATTTTCTATACATACAAACATACGCTCTGTACATTAACCTATGTAGCTTGCCTTAACACGTGCAAAAGCATTATCTACATAGTTGATAGGAAAAAAAGGTGCGTTTTTCATTTCTTGCTTCAGTGCAGTTTTAAGAAAATGAACTCACACAGTAGTACTATAGTTCTGGTGGTGACACAGCATGTGGCGTACTGAAATACTTTACTCAAATACACAACAAAAATAGAAATAACTTTCTTAATTTATGTAATCACGAAACGGATGTTAACTTGAGAGCTGAATGGCATTTCTATGCAATATCACACGGTAATGGACATTGTAACAGAATCAGAAGAACCGAAAAAAGAATTGATACTACTAAGGCTATCTTGCAAAGAACTACTAGAAGTCACATTTTAATTCCTACAGAAATGTATACCTTCTGCATTTTTGCTACTAAACATTGCATGTATCCTTGTGAGCATTCAGTATATTAAAATAGCTGAAAAAATGCTGCAAGAAATGTTTGACTCTGCAAATAAAATTCCCAATACAATATTTAATCACTGCTTTATGCCACCGTATTTAAATATTATCACTGTAAAATTATTGTCTCCTAGCAATAGGTATGAAGAATGGTGTGTTACTAAAAAGACTATCAAAAGAAAATGCCCATTATTGTCAGAAAAGTTATTACATAGCTTGTGTTGATCACTAAATTTAGAACCCATCTCATTGTCTTGCTCCTAGTACATTTTCAAAGCATCAAATTATGAATGTGCCTTGGTAAAGCATTCCAAAACGCCATATACTTGAGTCACCATTACAAATTACTAGGTGACTACTAGGTGAGTTCATTTTTTCAAAACTACACTCAAACAAGAAATAAAAAACGCACTTTTTAAAATTTAATTTTATATATATATTGTTTTTGCATATGTTTAAGGTAATTTAGATATGTTAATGTACAGGCATATGTGTGTATTGAAAACTTGTGTGTGTAGATAGGCTATGAATTAACTACTTAAGCTGTCAATCAAATATGAACTACTCATTCTTATCCAATTATTTCTAAGTTATCAAATTAAAATACTTTTTTTTATACTTGAAATATGTTTTTTCAGTATAATATATTATATAGGTCATTTAAGAAAGTGCAATGAAGTTTTCACACTCTTTATTTCTGTTTTAGTGCGTAAATTAACTAGCAAAATTGCTCAATTTCAAAGACCTGCATCTTTTTTACAAACCAAATACACAAAACAATATATATAACATGTATAGTACTTGAATGGAACAGTCTATTGGACAAGAAATTTTATTTTTAATTCTATCCCCTTTTGGTTTACAGGGGTCTAAAAATGTCATTTTTCTCAATTTTCTGATCTTTGAGGGGTTGTAACCAATAAAGAGTAATCAAACACACAGCAACAGCTACATATTCTAATTAGCATGGTTCCAGTGATTAGTTTTTGCCGTATTTCATTTTGTGTTTCCGTCCCCTACGCGAGTTATCCCCCTTTGAAATGATTAAAAATTTTACATTTGACCTTGAACTTTAAACTGTTTCCATTATTTTAATTATTAAATTACAACCACGTAACTCAGCATGTAAGACTATCATTTTATGCACTTTAACATCAAAGCGTAAAATTAACTGCCGTAAATGTAATTCAAATAGATTTTGGCCAAAATGCAAAGGTCTAAAAGTCCCATTTTTGACTGTGAAAATCACTTTTGATGACCTCTAAAAAATCAAGGGTTAAGGTTAGAGAAAAAATAAAAGTGGTTTTAACATCATTCATATGCATCTTTTTGGGATATGAGTTTCAAAAAAATTAAAAATGGTCGAGCGCACTCATCCGTTGAATCTGTATGGAATGATCCTTATATTATTGCATATAATATTACAAATTTACAATGCAGCAGGAGCACTTTCAGCAACTTCAAAAATAGTTTTTAAACAGTAACCTTAGAATTATTGGATGATGTAACTAGCTATGTACAGTACTAATATATTTTTTCTGCGTGAAATAAGGTGTAGAAAACTTCTTTCATAATCGTGTCGGAAGGGTCGGACACAGAGTAGCAATTTAATGGGAACATGCTGAAAATTGTAGAGTTTTAGGTATCGAAAATACTGAAATTGTTTAAGTGTCAATCAAAAGCACTAAATCGACCAGTAATAAGGTACCCAGTAGGACGAAAACTTATTAATTAATATCAGAAAAAATGAAAGTGAGTATTATTTTAAATATTTACTTAAACAAATAATTAATTGGTTAAAAAGGTTATGGCAAGCACTTACGTTTTATATTATTTAATCTTGTAAGCAGATATTGTTGTTGTTGTTGTTTTGTCTTTGCAATAAAGTCTAAATGTTTTCAAAAATTTGGAGGATGGATTTTTAAAGTTCTGCTGCCTGGAGGCTAAGGAGAAAGGATAGGACTATTTAGCCAGCGGCACCTCTTTTATGTACCAATGTTCACTACGGACCCCTGTCTTCGAAAGTGTAGGTAGTATACAATGCTTAACTTTATTTACAAATTCAGGAGTACCAAAATCAAGTTGAACAGACAGAAATCAATGTAACAAAGTGATTAAAATTTAAAATTTAGTTTCGAATTAATAAGAGGAGTGAGGTTGCTTTATCTGGAACAATTTTAATATATTTGGCTTAATTGTGAAACTCTGGAATCGAATATCAGGATCAGCATCAAGACATCAGCTTCGATATTGAATTTTGGGTGCTGCATAGGTTGAAAATCTGGACTTGCATCAGTAAGTTGAGGCAGTAAGAAGAACGCACTTTGCTTTTTCAACATTTGATATTGTTTGTTTTCTAGACGCAATCAAAAATAGGGTACGCAGACACCGACAAAAATTGTAAAATCTTAAGGATCAGGTAAAACATTTAGGTCCCAAATACTTGATTTTTCCTGGGTTTCAGGAAAACTCGGTGAAACATAGTTTTTAAAATAATATTGTTCTGAAAGAATTAATTGCCAAGGTATACTTTTTTTAGTCGGACTTATCGAACCTTCGAGGATTCCTTAATTTGTCCAGGGGAGTAGAATTCAAGGTGCAGTTTGAAGTTATTAATATCAAACATTACTATTGACATGACTGTACGGTTTTTGTCAAGGCAAAAAACGGTTCGACCACCTATGCTTGATCTTGCAGTTTTGCACGTGGAGACGTCGGGGAGTAGTGCCCAAAAGACAACTCCGTACTTCCATTGCAGAAACCCTGGTTCTCATACGCAAAAGCATCATTTAAGTATCATTTGTTATAAAAAAATTTAAAAAGAATTTCTTCAAAAGGTTCCCAAGGTTCGTGAGACCCCCAAATGGTCAACAGATCACAATTTGGTAAGCCCTGATATACGATGTTCTCTGGTGACGAGCAGAGTGAAAAAAGTGTTGCTGGAATGACTTGACAGTTGAAAAAGTGATCAGGCGTTTGTTGTATATGGGGACAGTGTTTGCATATGGGGTGGGACCTGGTCTTGTCTGGAGAAATCTTCATGCCCTTGAAATGGCCAGTCTTGCTATTCTGAATGAAAGATTAAATCATGGTCACATACGATAATGATGGATGAATATTACTGTCGACGGTTTAAGGGGGAGAGAAAATGGGGGGGTCATGACCCCCATAAACCTTCCTTTGTATCCATTCCCTACATGCTAAAAAGTCAAATTCACATAAAAATTTGAAAACACACAAAGTTATTCGGCATGGAATAAAGTTTCTTGAATGACTACGTGTAATAGCAAACGAGTCAAATTACTATAAGTCTAGTTACCATAAGTCTGGTTACTACAAGTCTGGTTAGTCTTGGTTACTGTAAGTTTAGATAAATCAATGTGTCCCCATCTCAATTTTGCAATCAAAATTTTGTAATTCATCAGCTCATAATTGCACGAATAAAAATTTCTTGGCGATATATTTTGCAAGATTATTCACGGGCGAGCTGGAAAAAAGTCAAGGTTGTGACAGATGCTGATAAGAAGTTCAACGTTTGCTCTTATTTGATAACAGTAATTCAGAATTTAAAGATAAAATGGAAAGCAATAAATGCGTCTACACTTCCACAAGAAGATGAAAGTACGAATAAGTATGTGCTTCATATTACTATAAGGAGCAGAAATCACTCGCAAAAGAAAAATACTTAACAAATATGTAGGAAAATTTGGTACAAAATGAAAGAGTTAAGATGTCTATCTCTTTACTTCCTTTTACGAAGTAAAGGAAGTATTTATTGTATTCGCGAAAAAAATTTCACCCAAAAATCGGACTTAATTTCCATTAGTCTCGCTCCCGCAATTAATTACAACGATTTTTCGCGTGACGTCCGTATGTGCGTATGTACATATGTGCGTATGTACATATGTGCGTATGTACATATGTGCGTATGTGCGTATGTACGTATGTGCGTAGTATCTCGCATAACTCAAAAACGGTATGTCCTAGAAAGTTGAAATTTGGTACGTAGACTTCTACTGGGGTTTAGTTGTGCACCTCCCTTTTTGGTTGCATTCGGATGTTCGAGAGGGGGTCTTTTACACCTTTTTGAGGGAAATCATTGTTGATTTCAATAAAAACTCAAGTGGTGTTATAATTTGGCAAACGTGCGGCAATATATCGCTAAGCTTTTGGTCGCCAAGTTTTTTCGCACACTTGACGACAAATTTGACTTTTAGTTTTAAATATAAATCTTGGTCCACTATTGGCGATATTTAGAGAGTTAACCATTGAATTACATTAAAATGTCCAGTATTGAGAAAATTAGTCTGTATAAAACTATTTTTGTTTCAGTTCGCAACAAACTTGGGGTAAAAATATTTAGGCGTTTCATTGCTTGCGTTAAAAGGCACTATTATCATTAAATTGACGTAAAAGAAAGTCATGTGATGCACACATCAGCTCAGTTATTTGAATGAACAAATGGACAAGTTCCATTTCTTTAAGATTACCATTTCTGCAATGTTAAAGCCAATTGAAAATTTGTCTTTAAAATTACAATATATAAAGAAACTAGTATGTTGTGGCCATCACGAAACTTTCTTCTATATTATTCCTTTTTCTGATCCCTCCCCATGCTTGACGAGGAAGCAATATTCCTAACAAAAACAAAATTACACATGCAAAAACTTGACGACCATCCCAATGTCTGAATTATTGTAAAAACAAAACAAAGAGCGAAAATTGAAAGTTACTTTAAAAGCCTTACTTGAATCAATCACAAATATTTTATTTATTAACAAACATAAGATGGCAACAGTTAAAAATTTTAAGTCATTGAGATAATATTTCCGATCATTTCCATACAATTAAAATCACGAGAAATACGCAGACGACGATCTATTACGATTTATCTTTCTTATTGTTGCATTAATAAAACTATTTTTATTCGCAAAAAAAAAAAAAAAAAAAAATCAACACCTCTTGGAGCGATTGGAGTCAAAATTGAACCAAAGCCTGTTTATGTATGGATTCACATATATTCCAAATTTCAACCAGAACGTAGCATTACTTCTTGAGATAGGGAAAAAAAGATGGAAAAAAAGAACGGGCACAATGGAAAAAAAGAACGGGCGATTGCGCTACCCCCTTTTTATTTGTTGACACCAAAATAAAATCAGCTCTTATACCCACTAAGGGCTACTTGTCAAAAAAATTTTGTTTGATTCCGTTCGTTATTTCTTGAGATACAGCAGTCACAATTGACGACAAAAAACGTTCTATAACTCAACCCCCGTTTGAGCTATTGACACCAAAATTGAATCAGTACCTGCTCCTGTTAAAGGCAACATATGGACTAAATTTTGTTTGATTCCGCCAGTTACTTCCTGAGGAATAGCAAGCACGCGTAACTCAAAAAACGTCCCATTGCTCCACCCCCTTGGAGGAATTCGCGCCAAAAACCAATGGGCACAAGTTCACATAGGGGCACATATGTGTACCAAATTTCGTTCAATTTCATGCGGTAGTTTTTGCTGTAGAGCGGCCACAAAAAACTGGTCACACACAGACGTGACACACATACACACATACACACACACACATACACACACACACACATACACACAGACAGACAGACATTTTCCAAAAATAGTCGAAATGGACTCAGCACGCCTCAAAACGTTCGAATCCGTCAAAATTCGAAATTCGAAAATTTGCACGAATCCAATACTTTCTTCTATATATTAGATATAGAAGAAAGTAAAAACAATGTATTTAAAATACAACTTGCAACATTTTTTTTCTTTAAATTTTTGGCGGTCAATAAAGTTTTAAAAGAAGCGGAAATTTTTTTTTTTTTTTTACGGGACAATGTTAAAAATTAAATTTTTTTCTAATGAACTGAATATTTCATTATTAAAAACATTTTTGATCAAATGAATGAGTAAATAAAATAATAAATGAATTGGTGATGAAACAATAGACGAATAAATAAATTATTTAATTAATGTCTGAGGCAGTGAGAAGCAAAGGGATTTATAAGTGGCAAAATTAAAAATTTGGAGATAACCAGTACAAATAGTAGGGGAACCTCTGTCTTGAGGCAAGAGATAGAATTAATAGCCCTGGTAGGTGCTGCTGAGCAGCGTGATTTATAAAAAAAAGTTCAATGAAAGCCTACCTAGGACGTAATCTTCAAGCGCATTTTACTCAAAACTTGAAAATGTCCACTTACATACCCGTACCTTTGCTTCTCACTGTCTCACATGAGAAAAACAAATGAGTGAACGAATAAGAAAATAGCCGAATGCATGAATGAATTAGTGAATAATGAAGTAAAGGAGTGTAAATGAGTTCATTACTGAATGAGTACGTAAGTGATTTAATAAATGATTGAATAAGTAAACGAAAGGAACGATTTCGCTTTGTCTCGCATGCGCTTGACTAATGGAACGAAAAATTTAAAATATAAATAAGCCTAATATTAAAACAACAAATACTGCACTGAATATTAGTATTTCTCAATCAATATTTAAAACGTTAATAAAAAGAACTTTATCTACTTATAATTACACAAAAATGTTCGTCATTAACAAAATATTACATTACAAGAATCAATTTTTGAAAGTGGCTTGCATGGAATGCTTTCAAATTCAGAGAAAACCTTTTCCTACCTGGAATAGACTACATGTATCATTACATAGTTAAAATATTACCAGGTATAGCTAATGCTGGCTGAAAACAGAGTACATTCATTTCTCTTTGCTCTGAACCCCCTACTCATCAAAATAAGAGAAGTATTTCACTTACTCCGTTCTCCCGAAACATGGTTTTGCGACTCATTGTCGTATTGTAGGAAAAATGCAAGCTCACAAGGAAGGAGAGCATTTTAGTAATTCTTTTCAAAAATATGTATCGAAAGAAAGAATGATTCAGACTTCTCGAAGTGTGCTTTGTGATTCAGTGCAGTTTTACACAGTGCTATAGTTAGGAGGGGAGGGGGGGGGGGGGGAATATTCGGCTTTGTATTGTAAAAATAATGTCAATGTATATTGGTTTCAAACAACCTTTACTTTTTGGAGAGTCCCCCCCCCCCCCAAAAAAAAAAAAAAAAATCCAAACTTCAGTAATGATATTACAACAGAAAAGCAAGTTCATAAGGAAAAAGAGCATTGAGTAAAATTGTACATAAATTCATGTTGGAAGACAGAATGAGGAAGTATATTTTATTATACACATTCATTTGCATTCGACAGCAACAAAAGACTTTTATTGGATGCCTTTTCCTCCATAAGCTCACTCACTTTGCATTGAAAAAGTGGATCCTCGGAACCCCGAAACACGTGTATGCAGACAAACCAGTTCAACAAACCCGATTAACATTCACTTCTTAATCTCCAAACCCTACTTTTAGAGTCTTTATTTTTTTAAATATATGGGTTTAGTGGATAGTTTTTTTTTTTTTTTTTTTTGAGTTTTTAGTGATATTTTTAAGTTGCATTATGTTTCTTTGCAGGTTTTAGTTTTCTTTTTTACTTTCACGAGAAAGTAAAAAAGAAAAGTTACTAAAAATGCGATAGGTACATCCCTAAATGGTCACACTATACTCAATTTTGGTCAATTAGGCAAAATCATCATTTACTTGGATTTTATCCTTTTTTGAGCAATCACGATTGCTTATTGTTCTCATTTGACTGTCCTTGACGTTACGCTGACTTTATTTCCCCCCGCCTCCCTCTGCAGCACTCCTGCCACCGTCTTGTGCAGGCACGGCTCCTCCGGTCCTGAGCAATGTCCCCCGAAATCCGCTTCTCCTGGTCGGTGGCGTTCATGTCCTACATACGCTCATACACACACGCCTACGTGCATACACAAGTCTATGCACATACAAGCCTACACATGCACGCGCGCCAACACACACACACACACACAGACCGTGCATGCACAGGTCCACGCACACAGAAGCCTACACAAACATGCACGCGCGCTTACACACACACAACTATACACACGTAATCGCCCAGGAGAAAGGGCAGGTTTGGGGGACAGGAGCAGTTTCTAGAAACAATAACTCTAATGAGTAGGGTCCTGTCGCAACTTGTGATTGCGAAAAACATATAATCTGAATTAAAAATATCAGAATTCAAATTAATTTTTCCGTTTTTGTTTCTTTCTTTCTTTCTTTTTTTTTTTTTTTTTGTTGCGAGAGAGACATGTTTTATCTACATTCAAAATACTTGTCATTTTTATATCATTTACATTTTACTATTTTTAGTTTGAACTAATTACAAATCCTGTCAGTAAAAATGCCGTGATAACATTGTCCTATTTAGGTGCATTATTATCGCATTTTTTTCCGTTATCTTTTTGAAGACTTGTAAGGCGATAAATTTCGCTTCCTTTTGTCTGTGATTGGAGCTGCATGAGTTTATCACCTATGTACCAGCAGGATGTTAAGCAATGATTGAATTATTTTTGCATGGTATCAAACAGCATTAATGACAGCTCACAAACCCACAACGGAATAAAACAAATGTAAGCTTTAGTTTTTAGAGCTAAAGTCAAAATAAGGTTTTATGTTAGCTACCAAATATTAACAATGAAAATATTTATATTCTTTCAAAGCACTAATGTTTTTTTTTTTTTTTTTTTTTTTTTTTTTTTTTTTGCATAGAAAATAGTAATGTCGTTAAAAAAATTTAAAATGCATATAATTATTCAATTATTGAGTAATTTCTGTAGATACATTTTTTGCAAAATATTTTGAAATGCAAACGTTTTAAAGTAGTACAAACATTGTAGATTATGGGATAAATAATAAAATCTAAACAAACTAGATAATAAAGCATAACTTAACTCGAAATAATTAATTTATCAATGTTATTGTGGTGTAAAGCATAGCAGACACACGAAAATTCTCGTGATTTTCTCGTTTCTCCAGTTCCAATATACGAACTCCACAACCTGTTAATTTTTCAACCTAGCTTCTTAACATGAAAAAAACGTCCCCAACTGCTTCTTCGATGTGCATGCGCAGAGCTTTGTTTATATAAAATCGTTTAAAAATACAAAAGCAGCGACACAACAGTGGCACAATCGACTGTTAACCGCAAGGTTGCGGAGTCAGAGTCGAAGAGTCGGAGTTGGGTATGACTTCGGAGTAAAGGAGTCGGAGTCGGAAGTCGATAGCTTAAAATTCCAAAGTCAGCCCCAGCAAATCGGCAGTAAAGCGACATGGCACAACCAGGCTTTAAAAAAAAAAAAAAAAAAAAGATATACATTTCTATATAAAAAAAAAAAGAGAGAGAGAGATTTTTGTAATGTGTGATTAGTCAAAGAACAGCTTTTTTTTTATTTTATTGTCAATAATATTACCTTATTCTGACCCCATCCACCTACAAATTACGATACTCATTTCGTTTGTTTCTTTCTTAAATTTAAGGTTACAATTATTGAAACTAAAACGTGCCTTCGGGCAAAGTGGATCGGGCAAAGCGAATATAGGATTTAATCATATATTTATTTATAATTTCTTGACTCGTGTGCTGACTTAGATTTTTTATTTCAATAGGATATGTATAACTTTAAAAAGTTATTTTTTAGGATGACAATTAATTTGTCTTTTAATTTAATCCGTTATTTCGTTAAATGTGCTGACGTAGGAAATAATAACGTCAAAATGCACAAATTACAGATTACTGCAGACACGTGTTTCGGCGTTAAAAGGAACGTCTTTTTCAAAGCAAAAAGTCATGAGCTTTTGGATGAAAAGACATCCAACAAAAGCTGTGTTAACGTTAATGTGCTGACGTTAAATTGGATATGTACAAATTTTTTATATATATTTTTATAATGGCAGGTAGCTAAAACTTCATATTTAATTGGCAAATGTACCAAATCCGAATTAGTTAAGTTCACCCCCTTTGGGCTATCTGTTATGAGGCAAAGTGGGTTTTTCAAATGTTTGTAAAGTTTGATAATAAATAAATATTGGGTTTGAAATAATACAAAATCTCTTTTCATTTTGAAGTTCAAGAACACTGCTACAAAATAAAACCAAAATTGTTGTGATAAATATCCAAAAACTACAATTTTCGAACGTTCTTAGAAAATCTACCCGCTTTGGGCCACCCTCCCTTTCATTTAACTGTATTAAATGAAAGTTAATTCGATTTGTTGTTTCAGTATACCTTCAACATTATAAGCTTATGTTATTCTATAAAAGCATAGCTTCTGTCAGCCGGCTGCCATGTTTTAAAATTATAATCAATCCCTTTTTGTCACTCATATTTTTGGCATTGAGGAAGCAATTTTTTTTTAAACTTCATAAGTTTGCATTTTAACGAAAGATTAAGAGTCAATACTTTTAACACGAGCACGTAATTATGCTTCCTCCGAAAGCAGGTGCAAGAGATGTTGTAATAAAGAACTGTGTTTTCAAAAGTAATTGGAAATACATTTTCCTTAAGTTAAAAAAACAATATTGACTTTTTTTCAATTTTCCAATTTAAGTCTACCGCAGTGAGGTTAAGTTTGCAGCTGCTTAGAGTCAAGTCGTGATTGACTAAAGATATCATCTTTTCGGAAATTGTAGTAATTAAAGAAAATGAGAAATTACCTTCTGGTTCGATATAGCCTTAATAATGCAATTGATTGTGATGAGGTTAAACTCAACGCTGTATTGTATGCCCGTTTAAAAACAAGTGCTAAAAATAACTAAGTCGTTTGCAGTACCGGATCTACGAATTTTCCCAACCGAGGTAAAAACTTGAAACTAACGCCCTTACAAATCTTTAAGTTTTTACTTATTTCAATTGAAAAAAAAACAAACAAAAAACAAAAAAAAAATGAGTGAATTTGACCCCCCCCCCCCCGAAAGTTGTCGCCGTTTAGATCATTAAGTACTCTCAATGGTCTAAATATAGTCTCTCAATGGCTACTAAAAATGCTTTCCCCTCGCTTTCTTTTGAATATGTGATAGTTTACTAAACATTTTAATATGATATTATGATATTTTACTAAATTTTTTGGGATATTCATATCTCTCTTTTAAATTATAGAAACTGTTTGAAAAGTCAATTGCCTTTTCCAGGGTTTGTCGATATATATCGTGATACATATCCCGATATATATCCAATATTTATCTTGAAACTATCGTGATATTTTTGATATTTATTTTTTTAACAATGATATTTTCAATATAGAAATCATATTAATAATATTATTGTTCATTTATTATTAAAAATAACCAAAAAGTTATGTATATTTTTATGATGAATTAATACATAATTCATGCAACAAAGTAATATAATATTCCTTTTTTCCTTGTATTTTGCATTCATAAAATTAAGAGTAATGTAACAATTTAAAGTGACATAAAATGTGCCTAATTAAATATTTAATATTATTCAGAAAAAAACAAAATGTCTTATGACTGTGCACCAATTAATGCATATGCTTTATTTCTGAATCATATAACTGTGTAAATGTAGCTAACAGAAGGAAAAAAAAAATGAGTAAAACAGCTCGTGCTAAATTAACTCCAATAAAATTGATTAAAATGTTAAATGAAATACAAAATATAAATCATGAAAGAAGCCATTATTTTAAGTTTAGATATTGTAATATTCGAAGAAAATAAAGAGTGATTTGAGGATGCATTTACTATTTTGAAGGCTAGTTTGTGCTGATTGAAAATATCGAATATGTATCAAAATATCCGATAAATATCAAATATCATGATATTTTCGAACCTGGCTCTTTCACAACAATATAATCCTGACTTGTATTTTTATTTTTTTCGGTTGTTTTGTTTTTTCTCAACAAATAATTTCGAGGCTTATATTGCTGAGTCAAAAATGTATAATTATCACAAAAATCTGAACTACACGTCCGAATGAAGAAGTTACTTGACCTTGAGTGCAGCTAATTCGAGGGATTATGAACTACACATTAATGCGAATTGGTGGAATCAAGCCAATTTTTTCTCAAAATCACCTTTATTTACATCATTTAATTATAAAATCAAAATCACCACTTAGTATGCCCTCCTCCCTTTTTGTCCAGCACCATTTTCACTCTACTGCGCATTGAGTCAACTCGAGCTTTGCACTTTGAATTCTTGATCTCTATAAACCGTGTTTTCAGCCAAGCACAAGTCATTTTTTCTTTTGTTGTGCAGTCAGATTTTCACACAATGTCACAATGGCCTGCCTCTTCCGTGGAGAAATATCCACGACAGATTAAAAATGACCGGATTGAGATAAAACAGCAAAAACATGTAGAAAATTATGACACTTAAACAAAACACAATATTTATGACAAAAAACGTGAGGTTATAGCGCCTAACCAACTGGTAGGCTAAAAAGCTGTTATAAACGAAGATTGAACAACCTAAAAAATTCGAAAATTAAAAATTCCCTACTTGATTCCGTGAATTCGCACAAGGGTGTATCTGGAAAGCTATTTGACTTCTAACGTACTTCATGAGGTATCTTTGAAGCTGGACCTCTACATCAATCCGCAATACCATGGATATTGCAACGGGCCTGCATACTACGCTACCTCCTTATCCCCCCCCCTTCCGCTGTATCAATTTTTGGGTTGACATTTTGAATTTCAAATTTGTTTGTTGCTTAATTCTATGTTATACTACGTCATATAAGCTTATGAGAGTCGTAATGTGATTCACTTTACAGTTAGAAGAAGGTTTTGGTAGAAAATACTGAATCAGCACGCTTCATAACACATAGCGTACAAACATTTGCAGCCTACCAGAAATAAATACTAGAATATTTCATTTTTGCTGGGGGAAAAAATTATTATTTGTTTGTACATGTGTAATTCTGCAACTGAAGTTAAATTCAAAGTAAATGATTGAAAGATAATTTAAACACATATTTCTTGTCTTTTTAAGGTGCTCCCTACTTTTCGCCGACACGAAATTTCCTTCCTCCCTTGCTTTTGCCTTTCAATCTCATCTTTTGATTATTATTAGGGATTTCATGTCGACGAAACGACTGGAACGCGAGAAAAAAAACGAGAAGTGAAATTTTGCATCCGTAAGACATTCAAAAATATTTTCTCCTATTCTAAGTCATATGTGTCTTTCACTTTTTTTTTCTTTTTTTTCTTTTTTTTACCTGCTAAAAATATTATATTTTCATCGAGACAAGTAAATTTTACGAAAAATAATATTATCTGCATCTTTAATTGCCTTTTCTTTTATTATTACGGAGACGTTGATAAGAAATCAGTGGTAGGGTTGCTAGGTTTTGAAATAGAAGAATTAGAAACGTCCTCTGAAAAAATGTTATAAAATAATACATTTGTAAAATATTGCGCCGTCTAGTGGAAACAAATATAATTAAAGCTATCAGTACTCTGGCGAGTTATTAACGATTTGTTTTTGTATTTACACTACATACGAGCGTAAAATAATTAAATATGTTCGTAAATATCTTTCCAATAATGAATACATGAAATTATTCATTTCATTTTCATTTTCAGAAAAATAGTGTCGGTGAATCGAGAAAGTATAACCCACTACAGAATAAAATTATATACAGTGAAACCTGTGTAAATTAACGGCGCACTTGCGGTGCACTATTTTATTGGTCCACTTCAACAGGTGGTCAACTTTACAGGTTTTACTGTAATTCTGTGTCGAAGGTGGGTTGATGATTAAGCCGTCGCAGGCGGACAACGGGTGGTAGACGTGCGAAACTAGCAGAAGACGGAGCCCCACTAGTATAGTAAAAAAAATGAAATGGTTCTTTTTCATATTTTTAACTATGTTTTAATTCAAAGGTGACATCTCCTTGCTGCCCCAGGATTACTTTTTCTCTATTCAACAACAAGCGTCACTCAGAGGCAAAATCAGATAGGAGCATTTTTTGAAATGTATAAATTTGAAGGAGTAATCAAAATTCTTTAAAATTATTAAAGCGTAATAGAAATATATGAATACAATTGTTGTATAACATTTCTGATCAAAATGAATTAATGTAACAATTTAAAAGCTGAAATATTGGCTTATTATTATTGATGATTTATTTATTTTTATTATTATTTGTATTCTTATTTTTTTGATGGATTCAACCTATATGACTTATGGATCATATGACAAAATGCCAAATAATGCCTCATGTGACAAAAAACACTGCATAAAACAATCTATTTTTAAGTATAGTCATACGTGATAAGTTGGAAAACCAAGGGTTTTTTTTACCTTTGACAGGGGTGCCCCTGTTACAGCAAGAGCGCAACCCCTAAATATTGTGAAGACCCCCCCCCCCCCCGCAAAATAAAAGCAAGAGCTCCCCCCCCCAAAAAAAAGCGAAAAATACTCCGTAACCCCCCTTAAAATTTCAATGGCGCAGTCTGGGCCATGACTCCCTCCCCCCCAGGTGGGCACCCCTGCCTTTTAAAGAAAAAACTTAATAACTTTAAAATGCTCAACTAGCAATAAAACTCCAGAAAAATTGCACTAAAACTGCAGACAAATAGCAAAAAAAAAAAAAAATTCACATGCTTACAATTTTATTTTTAAACTTATCCTTCAGAAAAACGAGATAACATACTAAGATACGGAGGAAATGAAATTTATTTTGATCTTCACAATAGAAATCCCATCGGAAATTCTACCGAGTTAAAAGCTATCCGACTTGGCGACAATGATTTTTTTTCGAAATCGAACCCAGCGCTGATTTCTCAACAGCAACCCGCCAAACAAGAACGTGAAGGTCGCATGGCGAGCGCGAGCTCCACAAACACCATCAGACCGGTTGCGGTGACTTATATTATTATTTTCACTTCCACGTATAAATAGTGAGAGCGCATCGGCGGCAGAAGAAACATGTCCGCTCCTCCACGCACAGATCAGGAAAAACGGAAGCAGATCTCCGTGAAAGAGATCGCTTTGGCAGAGAACGTGTTGAACGTGAAGCGCACGTTCAACAGACATCTCCACTACACGCTCGTCAAAGACAGGAACGTCGCCACGCCCAGAGATTACTATTTTGCTCTCGCGCATACGGTCAAGGATAACCTAGTGAGCCGCTGGATTCGAACTCAACAGCACTACTATGAAGCAGATCCGAAGGTATGTTGTTGAATGCAAACTTTTGCCTGCATGGGTGCCCCCCTTAAGAGCAAGGGCGTACCACCCTCAAATTTCGGGGACCCCCCCCCCAAAAAGCAAGAGCCCCTCCTCCTCCAAATAACAAAAATACCCCTCAAAACACCCCCCTAAAAATTTTAATGCCGCAGACTGCGCCATGACCCCCCCCCCCCTTGGTGGGCACCTGCTGTATGCTTTATGCAACCACGTTCAAATGATAATTAATCAAAGTTTGACCAAGGGCCCGAACACCACCTTCCCCAATAGCAAGCCCCCCCCCCCCCCCTCCAATGCCATTAAGACCCCTTTAACAGCGAGAGCCCTCCCTTCAAAAAAGAGAAATATTCCACAAAAAACATCAATCCTAAAAATTTCAACAGCTTCGTCTGTGCCATGACCATCCCCTACCCTTCCGCTATGTACAAAGTTAAATTGTTCATAAATGCAACAAAAGATAAAATTGCCTACCTAGTGGGTTCATTACAACACTATGCTATTGAACTTTTTGAGGGGGAGGGGGTTAATTTTTGAACGTTTTTTTTTAACCTTAATTTTGGAGGTTTTGTTCTTTGGGAGGTCTTTGTGGACTTTGAGAGGCTGCACCATCTCCCTTGGGGGGGGGGGGGGGGGAGCGTGCACCATTGGTAAAGGTGCACACTAGACCGCATTTAACATGACTGAAAGTTTAAGTTCTTCTGCTTAAAACGGTATTTTTATTGATTTCTCTTCTCATAATTTCAGAAATCCCAGTTCATTGATGTTATTAATGTAATTTTTAAAGAAATGCATATTGTATAATTAATTAAGAGTTTGATAACAAAAGAATGATCGTTTGATATAATCTTGATATAGTTTGTATAACAAAAGAAGGAAAGTTTTCATTTGTCTCTATTATTTAACAAATATGTTTTAAAATAGCAATTTCTGATATAAAAAAATACACCAATAAAATGTATTTCATCAATTTTGTACTTCAGAGCCAGACTGACGTAAGCCCAAACATTGAAATTTTCCGTTTATTTGAGCATTGTAAGTAGAAGCCTATTCCGCATCGAACCACGTGATCGTAATTCTTAAAAAGAAATCTTTTTCAACTTTTTTCCAGGGCTAAATGACTTACGTCCTTCTGGCTCTGAGGTACAGAATAGTGCAGAATAGTGCCTGTCATTTCGAATTTTTATAGAAGGGAGGGGGGGGGGAGGTCAAAGGGTATATAACTCGGTGCAAATTATGCCGAAAAACAACAAAAACCACGCCCACTATGTGTAAATACATTAATTTCTCAAAGTCAGGTTGGATCAATTGCTCCTCCTAACCCCCTTAAATAACGGTCCTGGATTAAAGATGCAAAATATTGATAATATTGAGTTAAATTAGTTAATTGGGAATCAGTGTTTCTTTTTTTTTTTTTCTTAATTCATTGCTCCGATTCAATCTTCCTTGCACAATGCCTTCAAATTTGATATTGAATTTAATTGTAATTTGTACTGTATACAATGTTTTGTTCCATAGCGCGCAATCATTTTCTCTCTCTTGTTCTCTTCATTTGCATAGTTACCTTATGTACGTATATGAAGAGAGATTTATGAAGTGATTTTTTTTAAAGTGAATCGGGATTCTCTTGCAAACTTTTAGTATGGGCGCAATCCCTCAAATTATTTCATTAAAACCCTTTTGGTTAATCCATTGCAAAAAATTGCGCTCGATGTCGTTGTTTTTATTTATTTATTTATTTTTTTTTTTTCACGGTGACGTTATCGAAATTCGTGACATCTACTTACGTTCATTCCGCCGAGTATGCAAATATCCTAAAATTAACGAAAGAATTTAAAATCGGCCGTCAATAATACATACCTACAACATTACATACCCGAAAAATATTTTTGTTTTCCTAAGATGTATCTTTCAACTTTTTACATACGCCAAAAAAAAGAAGGGAGAAAAAAAAAAGCGGATTTTCGCGTTTTTGTGGAAAAGTTTTGATTTTCCCGCGGGCAGATTTTCTTTCCTGGACTACCTTCGAAGGGGGATCTGAGAAAGATCGGCAGAAAAGCCGCTCTCCCACCCTGAATTTGTGGAAAAAAGAAAAGCAGGGTATATATAATTTTCAAAGCGGGGACTTCGGACTCGTTGGTGTGTACTCCAGTTACAAATAAATAACGGAGGAAAGTGAGCAGCTGAAGGAAAATCAAATTACATGATGTATTTTACTTTTATTTTAACCAATAATGCCATCGTACCCAGGGGTGCCCGCATGGGGCGGGGGAGGATTATGGCGCCATCAAAATTTTTGGGGAGGATTTTTTTTTAATATTTACTATTTATTTACATAAATTTATTTATTGATTTATTTTTAACTTAAATTATTTATTTTATTTTATTTTGTTTATATTTCATTTATTTATTTAGTTTGTGTATGTGTGTATATTTCATTGGCGTGGCACAGAACTTTTTTAATAAAGTAATAGTAATAATAATTAAAAATTTAAAAAAAATCCTTAAAAAATAATGAAATAAAAAAGAGAGCTAAAAAAATATAAAAGAGAAAGAGAGTTGAGATTTTTTGAGGGAGGCGGAGGGAATTTGTGCCATTGAACGTTGGGGGGATGGACACCCCTGTTCGTACCTGTCATTTCTAGCTTAACTGGGTGAAGGGTACCATAGCGGAAATTATTGAAATCCTACGTGTATGCAAAAAATTAACAGAATAAGTAACAGAATAAATCGAGACCTATCTTAAGTGTTTAGTACAATTAGTACCCTGAGGGCACCTTTGACAGGAACGTATCAGGGCCTCTTGGGAACGTCTTCCCAAATCCTTAAAATTGGTCATTAATCAATTTCCCTTTTCACCTGTCAATGTTAGGCAAACAAGTGAAGCACATTGCCGCCTCAAAATCGTATTTTATGCGAAAAAGTACAACTAAGTTTCGCGCAACAAAAGCTTTTGGTTTTTTTATACTTTCATGAGAAAGTAGTGAATGACTGAGAAAAGATTTTGTCGAAAGAAAACCGAATTTGTATTTGTATTTCAATGATTCTTCTAAACACCCTTTATAAGTGTATTGCTTTTATTTTTTGCTAAGTGACATCTAATCTAAACCCTGGCAAATAAGATTTTTTTTCTTTTTTTCTTTTTTTTTTGGCATAATTTCAAAATAATTCTCGCATAGTTTTATCTTAAATGTATGTTTCATAGGTTTGCAGCAGATATTATCTCTAGTTAATAAGTATATGAAAGAAAAAGTTTGCACTGATAGACTTTATAAAATTTGTTTGTCTTTTATTGTATCAATTAATTATTTTAACACAAATTTTGAAATTTAATTACTTTTTTATGCTACTTATTTTAAGTGAAAATAATTGCACTTCACTGCTGCATTAAAACTGGGATTTATAAATATTATTATAAAATACTCATTTATGTAAAAAAAAAAAGCTTTATGACTAAAAAGTGGAAATCATAGCAAAACGTGTTATGCCCTATCTTATTTTTTATGTGTTGAGTTGAAACCTTATAGCACTTGTAAAAATCCAATTTCTTTAGTAAATGATTGATTCAAGAATGAAATCAAAGCATATACAAATAGCTTATCAAATGATCATAAAATTGACCCTGTAGAGCTGTAGGGATCTAACAATCATATGTATCCTTTTGCTGAAAATAATACTACCGAAGTATTTTTCCATTTCTGCGTCATCTGCTCCTGTTCAACGATTGTTTAGCATTGCTGGAAATTTTTTCACTTCTCAAAGAATGGGGAAGAAAACAGACATCTTTGAAGTATTTATTTCACTTAAATGCAATGAATCCCCTTTTTTTTAATTTTCAATTATTTAGTTCCGTATCTTTTATTTATACTTTCTGGGTATTTTATTACAATGTACTTTTTTCTGCATAAAGGTTCAATACAAAAGGTTCAATACAAAATACAAGGTTCTTTTTTTTAATAGCTGCTTATTAAACCTATTAAATTACCTGATGCTATGTTAAATGGTTCAGAATGCAATGCTGAAATATACGGCAAATTTTTCTGAAATTATAAGCTCTAAAATGTTGAGCAGTTTAGCAGTAAGTTATCGACCTTATGCAAGGGTAAAGGCAGAAATACTGCAAAGGCAAAATAATATTGATTGAGTCAAAAACAATATGCACTATGTATACATTGGAATAAAAGTGTGCTTATACCTGTGTACAATATACAGTTATTGTGGCGGTATGTAATATACGCAATTTAAATTACCTAAGATGTTTTTTATCTTTCATATGTTGCTCCTTTCCTGCAACAGCGCAATAATTCAAAATAAATAAATAAATAAATACACGGTTGTTGCAATTATCTCTTTAATATTAAATCAAAAATCATAATTTTCAACTATCACGCTGTTGATGCAACTGAGTGATATAGTATATGCATTATATTATGAGTCTGTACTGTAATCGTAATCGAAATCATAATCGGCCTATTATAATCGTAATCGATTACATTTTTTACATAAACACATCGTTGTTGTAATCGTAATTACGTTTTGTCATAGGATTATAATCGTAATCGTAATTGTAATCCCCTTTTTTTCGTGCTCATAATCCTAATCGTAATCGATTACATTCCCTCGTAATTGACTTCAAGCCTGGAATACTTCATCGCTAAAACCTCATTCTATTCTAACCTCTTCAAAGTCACAATTGCACTTCCTTATAACAAATATACTATAAGAGTAAATTCATAACTCAGAATCAGCGGTAACATAAATATAACTGCTGAAAAAGCCTTTGTTAAGAGATCATTACTTCTTTACCCCAAAATCAATCACTGTTTTTATTTGATTTTTTCTTCTGAGTGTCAAGGGAGACATTTTTGCTTTGTCTCTCATTTTGATCTAGTGCTTTACTGACAATGTAAAAATCATATTTTGTGCTGTGACCTCTCTCGTTTTTTTTTTTTTTTTCTTTTCAAAATAGAATAACTGAGGGTCACTCAAAAGTAAAGGCTTTATAAAGTCAGAGTCCCTTCTATAAATTGTAGGAGAGAGTTGTCTAAAACGGGGACGGCGGCTCAAATGAAAGCACTCAGTTTCCCAGTTATTTGTGCTGCCATTATTGGTGCAACACATTAATATCATTTTTTACAGTCTATGAGCCAGGTTGAATGGAGTTGATGGCATGTTTGATAGTTTATTCTTCTGCACGAAGTTTTCAAATGTCTTTCAATTTTTTCAAATTTCTTTATTTTTTCAAAAATATCATTAATTTCTCGGAGCAAAAATGTACGCATGGTTTCATAGTCTGTTCTTTGTGTCATGGACTGTTTCGAGAAATTTTTTTAAAAATATTTCTTTACTTCATGGTACTTTGAAACAATGTCATCAATTGTTCACATGTGCATTTATGCAGCGTTAATTTGACCTAATCTTCCAAACGAAAGGAGGTGATAGGAAGGGGAGTATAGAACCACCCCCGGACCTTGTCTGATCCCTAACCATTTTCGAGTTATGGTAGAATTAAGGAAAATGGCATCAAGTAACAAATATCTGAGAAACTGACCGAAACCCGAAATTCCTGGCAAACCTACACAGAAAATCAGTAGGGGAAGGGGGGGCACGTGTGAACATGGTATGTTTTATTAGGATAATATCAAGTAAAATAATCTTGAAAAATTCCCAATTAATGGCAGCACTAGTTCTACTTCTCGGCCAAACTTTTAGAGCAAGGAGCAGGGTCTGATTATCGCACAGACCGACTATGCCTGGGACTGGGGCCCCAAATTACTAAAAGAATTCTACGTAGCATGACAACAATATGAAAAATACATGTATTTCAAAAAGAAAGTAATAATTAATAATGACTTGTTATTTAGAAAAAATAACTCCAAAAGGATAATTTTTATTCATTCTGTCAGTAGCGAATTTTCCATGTCACAATTATGAGGAGCCCCGAAGGGGATTCATAAATCATAAATGCATGTGCACATGATAAATGATTTATATAGTTCAGTGATAGACAAAGAAGCCCCAAAAAATGCATTTAGACGGGTCCTAAACCTGTAAATCAACCACTGAATTTCGCTAAAGTCTTCAGGGGACCTCCAAATTATTCGGGGCCTAGGGCCTCACTTTTTGGTAGTCGGGCCCTGGCAAGGAGTCAGTATATCTTCCTGTGGTGACAGCTTCTTTGTTTAAGCAGATGCTGATGTAATTTTATCGCTATCTTTTTCACGTAAAAACATATTTTAAGCTAACTGTTAAACCAGACTTATCGCAAACCATTACATGAACGTTCAAGTAAATTTCTGACGATCTTTATTTTTTTAATTTAACTAAGAATTCTTTATTTTTGCAAGTTAGTCTTAAAGTAGATGATGAGGCACTTGTGAACACAATATTTGGGGCGCATGTGAACAGTTACCATATCCTCTCCGTACTATTAATAATAGTGTAGGGTATTATAAGTGCTAAAAATATATAAATATTTAAAATTATTATTTTTCTGTAATGAGTTTTAATTTATTGCCAATTCTGATTATTGTTATTATTTAGTTATTTGTTGTTATTATTGTTCACGTGTGCACCCCTTTCTCCTACATACTTGGAAAGAACAGATAAAATTCTAAGAAATGAGGCTCTTTTCTTAAAAATATTCGAATGTTGCAGTGAACTACCAGCATTGAAACAATGGAAAAACTCAATATTGAATTGGCGCCAAAATCTGAAAGCGACATTTTCAAAAACAATCGTTTGAGCTACAGTCAGTCAAATGTGCCAAAAACTACTTTACCCCAGTAGCTTTTGAATGATACCAAAGCAAACAAATCATATTGGGGTTTAAGTTCGGAAGAACCTAAGGCTTTTTGTTTGAAACACTGAAATCGGCGTTTGTCAAAAGAAGGTGACCAGTAGGGTGTCCCCCCCCCTAAAAAAAGTCAGTTTTCTCAAGTTGCACACCCTCTTATAATTTTCCTTTTATGTCAAAACGATTGCTAAAAAGTAAATATAATTTGAAAAACGGCAACCCTTGTCGATTGGCGTCTGAAAGTGTAAACCAGCACTTGTGTATTAGGCCAAATCAGAAAAAGAACTTTTTCTGTAAATTCGAAATTTAATGTTAATAAAACGTAGGCCCTATAGCCTCTCATGTACTACAAAAACATTTATCTAAATTGAAAAATAGTTACGTGTCCAGCAAGAGAGGCCTAGTATTTATAATTTTCTTCAAAAAATTGGATTTTTTTCTATTCACTTTTTAAAAAATTACTCATAAATTTACATAAAATATCAAGTTTAAAAAGTTATTAGGGAACACATTTTCAAATGAATAATAACAAAATAATGTATTTAAAATGAAAATTTTAACTTAAACTTGAAAAAATTCAATTTTTTGAGTACTTTGTGGAAGACTTCACTATTTGTATGAGAGCAAAAATATGTATTTTAAGATAATTATCTGCTTTATTGTTTGTATTTTTCAACTGGATAATTTCTTAAATTTTACCTTGCTTTTTTTTACAAAAAATATGGGAAAAAAATCAGTGTTTTGAAGAAAATTATAAATTTTAGGCCTAGTGCTGGATACCTAAATATTTTTAATTTTGAAAAAAGGTTTTTGTGGTATATGTGGGACTATCGGACAATATTTTTATCAACATGAAATTTCGAGTTTCTAAAAGGGTGTTTTTTTTTTTTTTTTTTCGATTTGGCCTAGCAGAACACAAGTGCTGGTTCTCAGGCGTGGGTCGGCACAGGGTGCCGTTGTTCAAATTACCTATATGAAACTTTTCTTCAATTGTTTTAACATAAAAGAAAATATATGGATGTGACTTGAAAAATCAACTTTCATTTTGAGCGGGGGGGGGGGGGGGGCTGAGTAACCAGTAATAATGATGTCACAGTCTTTTTAGCACAAAATCCCAAGGCAAATTTTAACTCAAATCTGTCTTTTAACAAAACACAATTTTTGTTCAAAAATTATGATTAGAGAAGTATGTTTTGCCGGGTGGTATCAAAATAGTGCGAAAAGTTATTACATATTATGCTTCAATTCTATGCCAAGTATGTGACATAAATGTCTTTAAGTATAAGACTTGAGTACAAGTGATTACTCAAAAAATCAGTAATCCAACGTTATAAAGCACAAAAATTGCAAAATATTGCAGACACGTGTTTCGGTGTTACAAGGAGTATGTGCGTATGTATGTCACATAACTCAAGAACGGTATGTCCTAGAAAGTTGAAATTTGGTACGTAGACTCCTAGTGGGGTCTAGTTGTGCACCTCCCCTTTTGGTTGCATTCGGGTGTTTCTAAAGGGGTCTTTTGCCCCTTTTTTGGGGGGGGGGAATCATTGTTAATTTCGATGCATACTCAAGTGGTGTTATAATTTGGCGTGCACTTGGCGATATATCGCCAGTCTTCTGGTTGCCAAGTTGCCGACAAATTTAGCGTTTTTTTTTAAATCTGATTTTAATTTGGCCATTGGTGGTGATATTTAGAGAGTGAACTACTGAATCACATTAAAATTGTCAATAATGGGAAAATGACATTGAAATTGGAGTAAAAGGAAGTCATGTGATACACACATCAGCTCGTTTTATTCTGCAACTACATTTCACACATCTTTTGTAATCAAATTTCGATTATTTAGGCGCTATCAAAAAAAAAAAAAAAAAGTCCGCAGATAAGCTCTTAGGAGAGAGAGCATGACGTTGATATCAATATTTAAAGAAGAATTTGAAGGGAACGTGGGCTACAAGAGAGCGTCTAATGATCTTCTAACTAGAGAGGAATTTAAAAGTTGATGGACAGAAGGAGCGGAGTTGTCATATGAAGCAACTGCTGAAAAAAAGCGCCAGGAAGAAAAAAAAAAATTGGAAGCCAAAGAAGTATGAATTGCTGCGACGTCCAGCATATTACAAACCCACTTCTGCTAAACATCAAACAACCGACAAAGGAAAAAAAAAAAAAAATGGAAGAGTGAAGTGACATCATCCGATAAAGAGTTGGAGACTAATGACACTTGAATCTTTTGTAATGCCAGTATGAAAATTTAAAAAATAAAAAGAATTGAATTCAATGTAAGCAGTGATTCAATGCTAATTTTTACTTCCTTTTACAAAAAGGGAAGTATTGTATTCGCGAAAAAATTTTCACTCAAAAATCGCCCTTATTTCCATTTTACTCGCCCCCGAATGAATATTGAGTTTTTTTATCGAGTCGAACACATGTGGATAAGTGCCTAAGAACGTATAGACACGCGAAATATCCGTAATAACGATTCCCGAGTTAATTACAACGAAATTTCTCGTGACGTCTGTATGTACGTATGTGTGTATGTGCGGATACGCGTATGTATGTTGCATAACTCGAGAACGATAAGTCCTAGAAAGTTGAAATTTGGTACGTAGACTCCTAGTGGGGTCTAGTTGTGCACCTCCCCTTTTGGCTGCATTCGGGTATTTCTAAAGGGTTTTTTTGCCCCTTTTTGAGGAATAATCACTGTTAATTTCGATGTAAACTCAAGTGGTGTTATAATTTGGCAAACACTTAGCGATATATCGCCAGTATTTTGGTCACCTAGTTTTATCACCAACTTCAAAACAAATTTGGCGATTTTTTTAAAATCTGATTTCGATTTGGCCATTATTGGCGATATTTAGAAAGTAAACTATTGAATCCATAGACTAATAATAAGAGTAGACCGAGCTATGGCAACCCTTTTGCTGCTCATAAACCAAACCATATGACTGGTGGATATCCTAGCAACAGCGAGCGTTAATCGTAGCAGACGATCAACGCCAGCGCGAAATAAAATAAATAGAATTGATGGAACACGAAAGAATGATCTTTTATGGAGTCCGATTTGTAAATTTGTTATTCTAAGTTGTAAATATTTTGTTAACATAGTGAGTTTTTCGTTTAGATAGCATTGTGCATTTTCTTTAGTCAATTTCAATAACTCTCTAAGCAATAAAAGATGCAAGCGACCAAGAAGAATCAGCAAACGGTAAGATTTTTACCTACAGTTTCAATTTAAGATACCGATTAGTACATTTTTGCGTTAACGCAAAACGTTTACGCTATTTCGTTCACGCCAACGCTGACAGCTCCAAATGAAATAAAAGTTACCGAAAACTGATCAAAAACTATTACTAATGTCAAAATAATGCATAACTAAAAGAAAAACAGTTCAATCTCTGCACCTGGAAGTTTTTTTTTTAATGAAAACACATTGTCTTAAAATACATGTCGTGTGCCAAACTATAGATAATGCTGCCATCTAGCAACCATGCTGCCAAAGTCTTCGCCAAGCCCTTCCACTAGTCACATGATACATCTAGGAACCAATTTTCTTTATCAGCAAGAATGAGAAAGCTCGGTCTACTCTTATTATTAGTCTATGATTGAATCCAGTGGTTGGAAGTAGCGCGCTACAAGTAGCGACGCTACTGTAGTAGCTACATTTTTGAGTAGTTTGTAGTGTAGCGCACTACTTCTTTAAAAAAGTAGTGTAGTGAGTAGTTAACTACAAAAAAATAGTAGTTTGTAGCGATTTCTGGAAACTACTTTTAAATAAACTGAAATAAAAAAAAAAGGTTCAAACGAATTTGATTGGCTTAAATTTTACACAAGTACATCAGCGGATGCAATGAGAAATAAGACTCATAAAAATACGAGCTGACCTCAGGCATTTCATTTTGACGCCATACGTTCTATCTGTTTGACGCCATTAGTTTTTTTTGCCGTTGTAATTTTCATATTTCACCAATATTCATATTGCAAAAAGAACTCATTTTCGCGAAAATAAAGATATCGGTGATTTCGCGAGTTGAAAATTTGGTGAATTTTATATGAACTGACCGAAGATTAAAAAACAAAAATATTTTAGCGAGGCTTAAATTTTTGACAGTATTCTCCAAATAAAAAGAAGCTACTTAAAATGTTATAGAAAAGGATGAAATTGAACTGTTCTGGAGGACTTACAATTAATACGAGCATTACAGTGTGTGAGAGTATAACGGACATTTTTCTTAATGTCTTCTGATGAGCTATTTTATCAATCTTTTTTGTTCAATTTTCTTACGGTGTGTATGTGTGTGTATCATGATCCCCCCCCCCCAAAAAAAAAAAATCGAAAGTTGGTTTTTCAAGTCGCACACTCTCTTATATTTTATCCTTTTACATCCAAAAAAAAAATCATATAATTTGAACAACGGCAGCAAGTGCCGATTATGTCTGTGAGTGAATCAGCACTTGTGTAATGCAAGGCCAAAATGAAATAAAATGTTTTTTTAGAAACTCAAAATTTCTGTTGATAAAACGTTGCTCCTATACCCACATATGCACCACAAAAACATTTATTCAAATTAAAAACCATTTAGATATCTCACACGTGCCTAACATTTATAATTTTCTTCAAAAAATTAAGTTTTTGATACATATTTTCAGAAATGTAAGATTTTACGAAATTATCAAGCTGAAAAATATAAACAGTAAAGTAGAAAAGTAGGTAATTGGCGTTAAATAGAAATGTTTGTTTTCCTGAAATTTTTAAGTCTCCCACATAGTACTCAAAGATCTGGTTTTTTTCCAGGTTGAATTAAATTTTTCATTTAAAATATATTATTTTTTTATTATTCGTTTGTAATTGTTGATCTGTAAATGTGTTCGTTATTAATTTTTGAACTTGATATTCTATTTAAATTTATATGTAATTTTTTAAAAGATAACTGAAAAAAAAATCAATTTTTTAAATAAAATTATAAATTTTCGGTCAAGTGTGGCATATCTAAACGTTTTTTAATTTGAATAAATGTTCTTGTGGTACATGTGGGGTGTTGGGTACAGGGGCAACGTTTCCCAACAGAAATTTTGAGTTTCTAAAAAACTTTTTTTTTTTTTTTTTTTTTTTTATGCGACTTGAAAAATTGACTTTCATTTTTTGAGGGACAGCCTATTGTGTATGCTTTTTATTTGCTTATTTTTTGAAAAGTAGCGAAGTAGCGACTACATTTCAAAAGTAGTTTGTAGTTACTACATTTTGAAAAAAGTAGTTGTAGCTGTAGTTAACTACATTTGTAACAAAGTAGTTGTAGTTGTAGTTCGCTACAAAAAAAATGTAGTTTTTCCAACCACTGATTGAATCACATTAAAATTGCCAGTAATGGGGAAATGACATTAAATTGGGGTAAAAGGAAGTCATGTGATGCACACATCAGCTCGTTTTCTTACCGGAGCGCATCTTGCGGTACAAAAGAAGTACCGCAAGACTGGAGTTTCTTTTCATAAATTTATTCAGTAATCAGGATTACAAATTAAACAAATATTGCTTATGTAGTCGAAAATGAAAGTCAAGATGCTTGGACATTATTCTGAGTTCAGGATTGAGTTTTAGTTAACATCGTGAACCTGAATAATTCCTGAAATGTTGTTGCAAGAAACGCGAACAGCGGAAGAGTTTTGAAAGACTACGAATTTCCTTCGAGCTGTTGGAGACAAAATAAGTACCGATAAGTTTGATGATGACTGGAACCTGAAATTGTCTGCTTGGAGATAGGTTGTCTGCTTTAGGGCTTTTGTTGAGTTCCATTATAATGATCAAAGGTCATTTGAAACTATACATTGGAATGATCAGGTGCAAGGGCAAACCGAAGCATTTTTCAGAGGAATGAAGTGTAAAGTTTTCACTTGGATAAAAACTGGTGTTATTTAAAATGGTTTAAAAAAGTTTGTTTAGTAAGAAAATGTTCGGGAGATGCATTCAAAAACAAGTTGTTTTTATTATTATGTGTTGCACCCAAAACACGTGATTATATTGATGAGCAACAGGAGTGCCCACAGGGGGGGGGGGGGGATCATGACGCAAGTTGCGCCGTCAAAATGGGAGGGGGGGAGTTAATTATTGAAATTTTTTATTGCTTTATTTTTAATTTGAATTATTTATTTCATCATTTTTTATTTTATTCTGTTTATATTTTATTTCATTTATTTATTTAGTTTGTGTGTATGTGTGTATGTTATTGGCGTAACATAAAACTTTTCTAATATAATAATAATTATTATTATAAATAAATAAATAAAAATATTTAAAAAAATAAATAAAATAAAAAAGATAGCTAAAAAATAAAATAGGGGAAAAGTTTTGAGAAAAATTTTGGGGAAGAATTTGCGCCATTGAACATAGGGGGGGGGGGATGGGCAGTGGGCACCACTGATGAGCAATTATCTTCTCTTGATTATTCAAATTTTTGGATATTATTAGCAACATTATAGATGGCTTTTCCCTTAGAAGAGTAAAGCGTTTAAAACTAAGTGATTAAAAAAATATTTTCTTTTTATTCATTCTCCTCTTTTTGTCATCAACGTTAAGACATTTTAACAAACATTATATTTTTGAACAGATTATAGAATTTTTAGAATGAAACAACTATGTTTTTAACTCTTTTCCTATATGACGTCTCCAAGCAACACGTTCTTGATAAAAAAAAAAAAAAAAACTATTTTTTTAAGTATATTTTTTCTTTTGCAGAGAGTTTATTACATCTCGCTGGAATATTTGGTTGGAAGATCACTATGCAATACCATGGTCAATTTGGGAATTCAGAGCACATGCGATGAAGCCTTATATCAGGTAATATTTGCTATTTCAATTTTGCATGCTATATTTACCCTTTTTTCTTGAATATTTCTTCCGTGTCATCGTTCTATTAATTATACTTCTATAAATACTTATCCCTATAATTTGCATTAATTATGAAAACGTTAATATTTATCTATAATTTAACTACACGAGAGCCTGAAACAATGTTTTTAGAACCTAATTTTCAAATTTATTAAAGGAACAGGATTACTTTGAGATTAAATTTTCCTGCTAGTATTGCACTTTTTTTTTTTTGTTTGATTGTGCGAACAACTACGAGAAAACGGATTAAAAAAAAAGAAGTATATTTTATATTTGCATAAATATCCATTGCATTACGCAATTATATTAAAATATGATAGAGAAGATTTAAAAGAACGAATTTCATGCCAAAAGAATATTCTTATCCTGGACGATGAAATTGTAGAGATAACTTTTTTTTTTCTTTCTTTTTTCTTTTTCTGAAAAAAGGAAAGCTTTTGTAAGTCACAAACTCAATAATGGTAATTCTAAAGGACATCAAAGTAAGTGAACTAACTCTAAGAAGTTAGGTCGTCTGCATATGTGTCAATATTTATACGACTGCAGGAGACGTGGCAAAGGAATTATTGATTTGATATATCTTACCACAACGATAAATTTACATTTTACTTATGGCAAAAATTTAGATAAATAAAATTAAATTTTATACATTTTGTATGAGTAGAGAAATGATGTATTTAATGCTTAACTTGGTCCATCAGATATTTTGTAATAACCTTGGATGTTAAAACTTAATTTGAGGTAATCGCATATCTTGCAACAACTAAAGTTTAAGTGAACGTATCATATGTATCACGAGAATAATAGATAATTCAAGTTAAATATTGAGTATAAAATATTTCAACAATTCTTTGAACAATGGAAAACAATTTATATGATTTCCATCAGCTGAAGTAAAATCTTCAATGTTTTAAACTAATAATTTCTTAACGAATAAAATTTAAACATTTCTGGAATATTTTCTAGCAACAAAAAATATGAATATTGCTGTAAACGTACTAAAGTTTCTTAAGTTTAAAAGTTGGTATTTTAAAGGTCCGATTTAACTTTCTAAAATGTTCAAATCATTATCTTTAGTTACTACTAAAAACTAACATGTACTTAACTAATAAATAAATTTATCAGAAAAGGTAAAACATAAGACTTTTTAGGAGCCAAAACTTCTACTTTAACAGAATTTCAATCTAACAAATTTTCCTACTTTGTTTTTTCGTCAAGTAATTAATTGTCTTACATATTTATTTATATCAGCATTAAAATTGGTTGTTTAAAAT
This sequence comes from Uloborus diversus, assembly GCF_026930045.1. Taxonomy (NCBI): domain Eukaryota; kingdom Metazoa; phylum Arthropoda; class Arachnida; order Araneae; family Uloboridae; genus Uloborus; species Uloborus diversus. The sequence goes on along the minus strand of NC_072734.1, from coordinate 151,090,448 downwards.
TTTGAATTTTATTTTTAAAATATACTTGTAATTTCTTCTAGCTCGGTTTAGATATGGAAGAATTAGAAGATATTGAAGAAGACGCAGGACTGGGCAATGGCGGTTTGGGTCGCTTAGCGGCCTGTTTCTTGGATTCCATGGCCTCCCTTGGATTGGCTGCCTATGGATACGGGATAAGATATGAATATGGAATTTTCGCACAAAAAATCAAAGGATGCGAACAGGTATTCTTCATTAATTTTTGTCATACCACATTATCAATTGCAGTTATAAACAATATTAGACTGTTTTTGCAGACTTTAAACTAAACTATATTCACATTCCTTTTTTCTACTAGAATATTTAAACGTTATTTAAACTGACCATATTGTCTAGTGGTCAGAAAAGTTTGACTGCGAATGGAAAGGTCCTGGGTTCGATTCCCGGCCGAACATGGATGTACTTTCTCTATCTTGTCCCTGTGATTTCTTTGTGTGAATGTGTTGCTATGCTGTGAATGGTTGCCTACCCTATAAACGGGTCCTTATGGTATGTAAGTATTGTGGAAGTCGGACCTCACACCAAATGACGGTACAGTTGGAAAAGTGAAGCATCGCACCCCGTAAATTGCCAGCTTACCTTGCACAAAACAACAACGGCAACTTTACTTAAGAACAGTTAAAAGGATATTTTTCCTTGGTTTACTTTCCTTTTAATCCAAAAATGTAGATAACATTTAGAAAATTTGTAGTCCGTTTACAATGACCATTTTTTGTAAACTGCAGTGGTAAAGACTACCACCTCAAAATGGTTATTTTCTTGCATGTGAGACGGAGAGTTCCAAACAGCTTTTGGGGTTCATTCAAAATAGCGGGTTTTCAAAGCGATGAGGAACACTTAGATATTTGAAAGCATTACACGTTGAAGATCTTCAATTTCCAGTTTCAAGCGGGGGGGGGGGAGAATAGCAGATTTAAAATGAATCAGTTGCAGGAAAAGCACAAGATTAAAAGTTTCTTCGTAACCCAGTCAAAGTGATCCATATAAAACAGTCAATAAGAACAACGGAAACATGTAGACGTTTTTCAAGATCCCTCTATCTGGTGCCTCAATGCTACAACGACAAAGGGCTCCGATGAAGATTTACGACAAAGTGCACATGCAATTTTCATGACGCTGCACACATTTATTTTTGGTGTTGCAATTTCATTTTTGAGGATGTATATTTACGCACTATAGCTGAGGCAAACCCTAACCCAGCAATGTCTTAAATTAGTGATTTGGATCTGAGTAGTCTTCACAATGCTGCCAGGTTAGGTTTGCCTCAGCTATAGGATTGGCAGTATGGCGTAAAACTTAGGTCTCTCTGAGTTTTAACTTCTCCCTAGCTGTGCCTCTGCTCTGATTGCAGTTTCTAGATTATTTGTGATTTTCTTTCTTTTCGTTCCTCCTCTGCCCATGTACGTTTTTTTTTTCTTAAAGAAAGATAAAATCTCTAAATAAGGAAACTCATACTGTGAATTTAGCAAAAACTTAAAAAAAAAAAATAATAATAATATCTTTCAGATCCCGTTTTTCTTTAAAACTCTGGAATGAACCTTGAGTTAGTACCTACAACCAGTGTACTATAAATAGTTAAATGTCCTCTGTTAGCTTAGGCAACATGAAATGGTAAATATGTTGCTGCTCTGAATAACAATTATAAATTTATCTTCAGTTTAGCTTCGTACTCCTAAATTTCTTTTATAAACACTTACATGTGTAGCGAAAGAATTGTTTTTACGAATATACGTATTGCTTCGATCTTTTACTGTTGTCATTTTCTTGTGACAAGTGCAAGAGGTATGGAGAAAAAAAAAGTCAGATGGGACAAAAGCATAAGCGCTTGAATTATCAGCCATTGCGGAAGTTCTCTTGTGTATTCCTAACTTCATGTGCTTCTTAAAGCACGAAGTTTTTGCATCAAAAATAAAATATTAAAAGAAACACAATTTTTAACTTGAAACATATAAAAAACATACTATCAAATATTTATTTTTTTTACGTAATCTTAAGACATTGGACTGTTGAGAAAGAAAAACTCGGCATCTTTTATGATATGATTATAGCTAATCTAATCAATCACTCGATTGATTAGATCTTTCTTATCATCATTATTTTGAATTGTTGGATAGTATTACCAACATCCAAAGCATTATCAATAGCAAAAGTTTTGGCTATTGACAGTAGCGTCACTACAGGAGGGGGGGGGGGCAAAAAGGGTGTTCGGCCTCGGGTGATACCCTTTTCGGAGTGACACGCAAAATGGTTTTAGGAGTTTACGAAAAACATGAATACTTCAATTCTGAATAATTTTAAACAAATGTATCGTATAATATGTTTTCTCTATTAAATTTCAGACAATATCGCGTTGAGGGGACAATTTGTCGGTTATGTACGCATCTAGGGTGAATTTTACGTAAAATGCAATCTGTTTTATACCTTTAATGTTTCTGAAAATTGGTTTGAACTTCATGTTTATATGAAATATTTTTTTTTTCTAGTAGAGAAGAGAGGGGGTGACGTCGCAAATTACCACCCCGGGTGACATCCATGCTAGGAGCGTCACTGCTATTGATAATGCTGATAATTTTCAGCTTTGTACATCTTTTTTGACAATAGTTCAGGAATATTCAAATTCAAGCCTATGGTATTTACGTTAAACAGGGTATTTTATCCCATTTTTAAAGGCATATTAGTACGTAACATATTCGTATTTACAATACCCTAACGTGCATCAAAACTAGAGAATTTAGCAATATTATCGGCAGAATATTTAGAATTATTATTACTGCTTTCTTAATTTAGAATAATATTTTTAAAATTTACACATTAAGATCTGACCGTTAAACTTTCGACTATCAATTTTTGTAAAAGATATTTCAAACTGACACGAATAACAGAAGCCGACGATAGAAAGTATTGAATCTTCTATCAGTACGTTTATGTGATTTAGGGAGGACTGGGGTCGGTTGAAACAGGGTACAGATGAAATACATGTTGCGGAGGGTATCATCGATAGTGGGAAAAATCCAAGAATGGTAGAAACGTTCGGCATAGTTAGAGTGCATCAAAGAGTGTTAGAAGAAATGTTTTGTTTTTGAATGTAAACATATTTTTCTTGATGTTCATTTAAACCAGAATTATACTTTTTATAGCTACTATAATTTTTTACTCACGAAATACGGTTATCTGGTTTACACTCGTTTTATATAATTTGTTTATTTCACATCTTATGGTGACAAATTTCTTTAAAAAAAGGAGACAATAAAAAATTAATCAGATTTTAAAACGTCTATAAGAAGCATAATTTTTCAACTTTAGATCGAGGAACCAGATGACTGGTTGCGGTTTGGTAACCCATGGGAGAAAGCGAGACCAGAATACATGCTCCCAGTCAATTTTTATGGAAGAGTGGAGAAAACGAGTAAAGGTTCAAAATGGGTGGATACGCAGGTAAGTTCCCATTTTTTTAAAATCTAAAAAGTGTACAATTTTTAATGAAAACTAATTTGTAAAAAAGAAATTCTGTGAGGAAATTTTCTTTTTTTTTTTTTCGACTTTTTAACTTCTTTCCACACTTTTTTAAGTTACATAAGAGAATCTGTAGCAATTCTCTCAAGTCCTTCATACGACGAATGCTCTTATCTTGAATAAAATCATTTGTGAATTATGCTCTAGTTTTATTATAGCCATTTTCGACTGCGGAGGAGGCATTTTTTACTGTTAGATTACATAAAATTTGGAAACTGGACAAAAGGACGTGCAAACAGAACTTGTAAGACCGTTCAGTATATCTGCCGCGTTTAATTTAAAGAGCCAGTCAATGTTTGGTCCTATTTTCACAACAGGGATAATCAGCACTTATTAGCTGGAATCCTGAATCAGATGGCCGAGTGACTTGTTTATAGTCACTTATTTGCCAAATGTTCGCTAACCTTCTAGATTTACTGCAGAAGTGGGTGTATTCAGAGTCAAGGTATTCGAATCGATCTCCTGCTGGTATTGTCCATTAGATTCAAATTTAGTTCAGCGATTCTTTGGAGCATGCATATTGGTACGTCTTATATTAATTGTTTTTTAAATCGGTAGAGGTTTGTTGGAGAAAAGTCAATAAGTATTCGTTACCTATAGGGGGAACTTACACCTGAAAGTAATCTCAGCACCATCTGGAAACTGATTCAAGAAAAGTTGGCTTCCTTAACAATTTTTAAAGCCCTAGATAAAGTTTATGTAGCGTACCGTCCGCCATCTTGGGACTAAATGCTGCTTTCATCTTATGGCTATAATAAAGTAACTCTTTTTTTTTCTTGATTGTGGATTAACCTCGAGTTAATAAGAAACCACAAGCAAGAAGAAAAGCAAGCTACTTCGTCGCAGCAAACATAGGAAAAAAGCATCGTTTAGCCCCAAGATGGCGGATGTGTCGCTACTTATTCTACCATTCATGGCTTTAGCCATTTCCTAGTTACTATGTCCCAAGCGTTTCGCTCCATCTTCTTCCTCATATTAAAAGTCTTACCTCCTGGTGCTTCGACATAATAATTGCTTTAATGTTTCGCAGTAATTACTACGCTAAAAATTAAGCCTATGACAACGCACTACCAACTTACTCCTCATTTACGCGATGCTACTGACACCTGCATTTTTGATAACAGCTATCCTGTGACTTCTGTGTAAAATTAAGTAAGTGGTATGAATTGATTTTTTTTTCATCAAAATATTATTATGTAGCCACCAGAAAGGCTTGAATTTACCAGATACTGAACGTTTATAGCATAAGTCTGAGCATCTAGGATCGGTAGCTACCAGTTTGTTTTTGTACCTGTCTCTTATGTTTTGGTTCTATTAGCTTCAGAGCTAGTGTTCTTGGCTTATACCCATGTAGACACGTCATTCCTTGCTCTAATAAAGTGTTTTCATTTCATTAGGGCAACGTTTTTTCTGTTTATGTGACAAACATAAATTCTATACAAATAAACTTAAAATTGAAAAATCAGTAGAAATAGTGAGCTAGTATCATTTTTCATATTCAACTATACTGCTAACACAATATTTATCAAATTGATTTAAATATAAAATTAAGTGACATTTTGTTAACACATTTGCTTTTCCAGATAGTGTTTGCCATGCCATATGACAGTCCAGTTCCTGGATTCAGGAATAATGTGGTTAATACATTACGGTTATGGTCTGCTAAATCTCCCAACAGTTTCAACTTGAGATTTTGTAAGTATCTACAAACATGCTCTAAAGCATTTTTTTGTTATTGACCCAGAAAAAATTAATTCGTGTTACCGAAAACGGATATTTATCAAGTTGACTTGGCTCTATAAACGTTTTTTGGGCGATTTTCAAAAAAAAAAAAAAAAAATATATAGTCCCGTGCGTAACGCTAAGTTTTTTTTTATTTTTTCCAGCTAACTAAAGCTTTCAAAAAATATTGCTTGTTGGGGAATAATACATGCTTAAATATACTATCAAAGCATAACAGTTAATCCCATATTTAATTAATAGTTACTTGAATAAAATAAAAAGCTATGCATTATGCACGGGATATATATTCGAGAATCGCCCTTTTGCAGTTTTGTTTTTGATATCATACTTTCTCTGCAAGCGAGACCTAGTTTTGATGTTTGCAATATACTGTTATTTTTTTTCTACAATTTCAATTTGAAAATAAACTTGGGAGAAGCACCTAAATATAGTCCTTCAGCATGATGAAATAAATGTCATAAAGCATAACATGAGAATGGGGGAAAGCAGAATTCTAGAATGAAATGTAAAAAAAATTACTATTACAAAAGTTAAGTCAAAATTGAAAATATCAAATGAGTGAGAAGGGAAAAGGGTATACTAATGTATCACATTTTTTTTATCATATTAAATCTGCTTCGAATTCAACCTGGCAATATTCATTGCGGAAAAAATTAGACATATGACACATGTAGACAAATCCCATAACATCACAGTTATTTCAAAACTTGTTAAAAAGGTACCGAAAAAAAAAATGTTATGAAAAACTTGTCATAGAAAAAAACTATTGATTACCCGTTTTAGTCGAGTTTTGTTTTTTCCCTCAACGTTCCACTCTATAGATACTAGTATAAGTTTTCCATTCTAGTGTTATATTAAGGGTTTGAGTTGTTCTAATGTTATTCCAAAATGGTACCAGAACATCTTTGACAGGCGTACCCACCAAAGAGGATCATGGCGTAGACTGCACCATTGAAACTTTTAGGAGGAAGGGGTGCTTTAGGGCTATTTTCTCTTTTTCTTGGGGGGGGGGGAGCGGGGGTTAAGGCTCATACTCTTGGAGGGTTGGTATTTAGGAGGGGGTGCGCTATTGCTCTTTGGAGGATGGACCTTTCTTAATAATATTAACTCGTCCGGATGGATAAGGAAGGAGAAATAAATAATTTTTTGCAACAGAAAATTAGACAGCCATGGCAAAAATACAAAAATGATTTTTTAAAGTTGAAAACATCATTGAATACCTTGAAAAAATAAGATTGATCTTGAAAATGATTACTCTAGCTCTTACTAACTCTGCAATTGAACACTGAAAATTCCGGACATTTTCTAGAAAGCTAGTCTAACGAAAGTTAAAAGATACAAAAGTCTCACTCTGGAGAGCAGTCCGAACCTGTCGTGGCAATTTGAAAAGATGTGAATTCTCTACGTAATATCTTGAAGATAAAAATTTCAAAAAAAATTTAGTCTTTAGTTTTTTAGTGTTAATTTTTTTTTTTTTTTTTTTGCCTTTCAGTTAACAATGGAGATTATATCCAAGCAGTACTGGACCGGAATCTAGCCGAAAATATTTCACGTGTTTTATATCCCAACGACAACGTAAGTGTATCTTTCTAATGACATGCTCTTGTCTGCTGTTAATGTAAACACAAAATGGAATGTTTATTTTGTTATTTTTCATTTTTGTCTACTGTAGTTCTTTGAAGGCAAAGAACTGAGATTGAAGCAAGAATATTTTCTGGTTGCTGCAACCTCTTCAAGACATCATTCGAAGATTTAAAACTTCTAAATTTGGATCCAGAGACCCTGTGAGGACTACATTTGAAAATTTTCCACAGAAAGTAAGTTTTTTTTTCAGAAATCATCATCATCCTACATCGCGTGGCAGCCAAGATAAGCTAAAGTTTTGCTTGTAAGATGCTGGATATCACTTTACCACTCCCTCCATTTTGATCTTTTGAGGATTATATAAGTATTCTTCAATAGCAACCTTTCAGCGAAATCTAAGATTTCCCCCCTCTTTCGGTAGTGACAAGGCTTGCTAAAAATGGCTGTTTTCTTATTTCATACATACTGATTACAGAATAAAAATTTTTACTACATCAAGATTAACAGGGTTTGAGCGGTCCTTCAAATGCAAAAAATAGCTTTAGTTTCTTCAGAATATCATTGTAAGCTTTTCAAAATTGAAAAAGTATTCAAAACTATTGAAACATTTTAATGAATCAGTTAATAAGCAGAGAAACTGTTTTCTGGCGTTTAAAGATAATTACATAATAACATATTCCAATGCCTTAGATTTTTTCAAACATTAAAAACAGAAATTTTTTGTCCCTCTCACTCTTGTAATGGAACAAAGTAATGGCCTCTATTTGGATTCAATAGATAAGTATGTTCAGAAATACCGGCAGTTCTTTATTTGTAAAAACTTGCGAGATTAAAAGTTTCCCATAGGCAAAAAAGACGCTTAGTTTTAGAAGAAGAATCCCATTTCACAATGCATACAAATTGCAGAATAAGGCTGTAAGACATTTGAAAAAAATGTTTGTGATTCATCACAAACAACAAACTATAAAACATAATTTCCCTATTCTAATGTTATTTGCATGTATTTTTCACATATTGTGCGGACTAATTTGTAATTTAATACATCGTTTTTCAGAAAACAATAATCATCCCAAGAACATTTCTCTTTCTTTTACGCAGCTAATTTTCTTTACTCGAATAGACTCATTAAAATTAATCATTCATTCAAGTCCGAGCTTTATAAAAACTAAAAAACCTAACTTTAAATTGAACTTTACATTTGAGCTGAAAATATAAGTAATAAAATCATTAATAAAGTACAGAAGTTGAAAGTGATTGTAGACAAGTGCTTTGCTATTACAAAGAGCACCTTTTTAAGCACTTTTATTATAGTTGACATGTTTGTCACGGAGAAATCTGAGGCC
>NC_072734.1:151010659-151082126 GCF_026930045.1 Uloborus diversus | reverse complement strand
CTCTTGTGTATTCCTTACTTCATGAGCTTCTTAAAGCACGAAGTTTTTGCATCAAAAATAAAATATTAAAAGAAACACAATTTTTAACTTGAAACATAGAAAAAACATACTATCAAATATTTATTTATTTTTACGTAATCTTAAGACATTGGACTGTTATGAAAAAAAAACTCGGCATCTTTTATGATATGATTATAGCTAATCTAATCAATCACTCGATTGATTAGATCTTTCTCATCATCATCATTTTGAATTGTTGGATAGTATTACCAACATCCAAAGCATTATCAATAGCAAAAGTTTTGGCTATTGACAGTAGCGTCACTACAGGAGGGGGGGGGGGGCAAAAAGGGTGTTCGGCCTCGGGTGATACCCTTTTCGGAGTGACACGCAAAATGGTTTTAGGAGTTTACGAAAAACATGAATACTTCAATTCTGAATAATTTTCCACAAATGTATCTTATAATATGTTTTCTCTATTAAATTTCAGACAATATCGCGTTGAGGGGACAATTTGTCGGTTATGTACGCATCTAGGGTGAATTTTACGTAAAATGCAATCTGTTTTATACCTTTAATGTTTCTGAAAATTGGTTTGAACTTCATGTTTATATGAAATATTTTTTTTTCTAGTAGAGGGGAGAGGGGGTGACGTCGCAAATTACCACCCCGGGTGACATCCATGCTAGGAGCGTCACTGCTATTGATAATGCTGATAATTTTAAGCTTTGTACATCTTTTTTGACAATAGTTCAGGAATATTCAAATTCAAGCCTATGGTATTTACGTTAAACAGGGTATTTTATCCCATTTTTAAAGGCATATTAGTACGTAACATATTCGTATTTACAATACCCTAACGTGCATCAAAACTAGAGAATTTAGCAATATTGTCGGCTGAATATTTAGAATTATTATTACTGCTTTCTTAATTTAGAATAATATTTTTAAAATTTACACATTAAGATCTGACCATTAAACTTTCGACTATCAATTTTTGTAAAAGATATTTCAAACTGACACGAATAACAGAAGCCGACGATAGAAAGTATTGAATCTTCTATCAGTAAGTTTATGTGATTTAGGGGGGACAGGGGTCGGTTGAAACAGGGTACAGATGAAATACATGTTGCGGAGGGTATCATCGATAGTGGGAAAAATCCAAGTATGGTAGAAACGTTCGGCATAGTTAGAGTGCATCAAAGAGTGTTAGAAGAAATGTTTTGTTTTTGAATGTAAACATATTTTTGTTGATGTTCATTTAAACCAGAATTATACTTTTTATAGCTACCATAATTTTTTACTCAGGAAATACGGTTATCTGGTTTACACTCGTTTTATATAATTTGTTTATTTCACATCTTATGGTGACAAATTTCTTTAAAAAAAAGAGACAATAAAAAATTAATCAGATTTTAAAACGTCTATAAGAAGCATAACTTTTCAACTTTAGATCGAGGAACCAGATGACTGGTTGCGGTTTGGTAACCCATGGGAGAAAGCGAGACCAGAATACATGCTCCCAGTCAATTTTTATGGAAGAGTGGAGAAAACGAGTAAAGGTTCAAAATGGGTGGACACGCAGGTAAGTTCCCTTTTTTTTTTATTCTAAAAAGTGTACAATTTTTAATGAAAACTAATCTGTAGAAAAGAAATTCTGTGAGGATTTTTTTTTTTCGACTTTTTAACTTTTTTCCACATTTTTTGAAGTTACATAAGAGAATCTGTAGCAATTCTCTCAAGTCCTTCATACGACGAATACTCTTATCTTGAATAAAATCATTTGTGAATTATGCTCTAGTTTTATTATAGCCATTTTCGACTGCGGAGGAAGCATTTTTTACTGTTAGATTACATGAAATTTGGAAACTGGGCAAAAGGCCGTGCAAACAGAACTTGTAAGACCGTTCAGTATATCTGCCGCGTTTAATTTAAAGAGCCATTCAATGTTTGGTCCTATTTTCACAACAGGGATAATCAGCACTTATTAGCTGGAATCCTGAATCAGATGGCCGAGTTTCTTGTTTATAGTCACTTATTTGCCAAATGTTCGCTAACCTTCTAGATTTACTGCAGAAGTGGGTGTATTCAGAGTCAAGGTATTCGAATCGATCTCCTGCTGGTATTGTCCATTAGATCCAAGTTTAGTTCAGCGATTCTTTGGAGCATGCATATTGGTACGTCTTATATTGATTGTTTTTTAAATCGGTAGAGGTTTGTTGGAGAAGAGTCAATAAATATTCGTTACCTATAGGGGGAACTTACACCTGAAAGTAATCTCAGCACCATCTGGAAACTGATTCAAGAAAAGTTGGCTTCCTTAACAATTTTCAAAACCCTAGATAAAGTTTATGTAGCGTACCGTCCGCCATCTTGGGACTAAATGCTGCTTTCATCTTATGGCTATAATAAAGTAACTCATTTTTTTTTTTTTTTTTTGATTGTGGATTAACATGGAGTTAATAAGAAACCACAAGCAAGAAGAAAAGCAAGCTACTTCGTCGCAGCAGACATAGGAAAAAAGCATCGTTTAGCCCCAAGATGGCGGATGTGTCGCTACTTATTCTACCATTCATGGCTTTAACCATTTCCTAGTTAATATGTCCCAAGCGCTTCGCTCCATCTTCCTACTCATATTAAAAGTCTTACCTCCTGGTGCTTCAACATAATAATTGCTTTAATGTTTCGCAGTAATTACTACGCTAAAAATTAAGCCTATGACAACGCACTACCAACTTACTTCTCATTTACGCGATGCTACTGACACCTGCATTTTTGATAACAGCTATCCTGTGACTTCTGTGTAAAATTAAGTAAGTGGTATGAATTGATTTTTTTTTTCATCAAAATATTATTATGTAGCCACCAGAAAGGCTTGAATTTACCAGATACTGAACGTTTATAGCATAAGTCTGAGCATCTAGGATCGGTAGCTACCAGTTTGTTTTTGTACCTGTCTCTTATGTTTTGGTTCTATTAGCTTCAAAGCTAGTGTTCTTGGCTTATACCCATGTAGACACGTCATTCCTTGCTCTAATAAAGTGTTTTCATTTCATTAGGGCAACGTTTTTTCTGTTTATGTGACAAACATAAATTCTGTACAAATAAACTTAAAATTGAAAAATCAGTAGAAATAGTGAGCTAGAATCATTTTTCATATTCAACTATACTGCTAACACAATATTTATCAAATTGATTTAAATGTAAAATTAAGTGGCATTTTGTTAACACATTTGCTTTTCCAGATAGTGTTTGCCATGCCATATGACAGTCCAGTTCCTGGATTTAGGAATAATGTGGTTAATACATTACGGTTATGGTCTGCTAAATCTCCCAACAGTTTCAACTTGAGATTTTGTAAGTATCTACAAACATGCTCTAAAGCATTTTTTTTTTTTTTTTTTGTTATTGACCCAGAAAAAATTAATTCGTGTTACCGAAAACGGATATTTATCAAGTTGACTTGGCTCTATAAACATTTTTTGGGCGATTTTCAAAAAAAAAAAATAGTCCCGTGCGTAACGCTAAGTTTTTTTTATATTTTTTCCAGCTAACTAAAGCTTTCAAAAAATATTGCTTGTTGGGGAATAATACATGCTTAAATATACTATCAAAGCATAACAGTTAATCCCATATTTAATTAATAGTTACTTGAATAAAATAAAAAGCTATGCATTATGCACGGGACATATATTCGAGAATCGCCCTTTTGCAGTTTTGTTTTTGATATCATACTTTCTCTGCAAGCGAGACCTAGTTTTGATGTTTGCAATATATTGTTATTTTTTTTCTACAATTTCAATTTGAAAATAAACTTGGGAGAAGCACCTAAATATAGTCCTTCAGCATGATGAAATAAATGTCATAAAGCATAACATGAGAATGGGGGAAAGCAGAATTCTAGAATGAAATGTAAAAAAATTACTATTACAAAAGTTAAGCCGAAATTGAAAATATCAAATGAGTGAGAAGGGAAAAGGGTATACTAATGTATCACATTTTTTTTATCATATAAAATCTGCTTCGAATTCAACCTGGCAATATTCATTGCGGAAAAAATTAGACATATGACACATGTAGACAAATCCCATAACATCACAGTTATTTCAAAACTTGTTAAAAAGGTGCCGAAAAAAAAGTTTTGAAAAACCTGTCATAGAAAAAAACTATTGATTACCCGTTTTAGTCGAGTTTTGTTTTTTCCCCCAACGTTCCACTCTATAGATACTAGTATAAGTTTTCCATTCTAGTGTTATATTAAGGGTTTGAGTTGTTCTAATGTTATTCCAAAATGGTACCAGAACATCTTTGACAGGCGTACCCACCAAAGAGGATCATGGCGTAGACTGCACCATTGAAACTTTTAGGAGGAAGGGGTGCTTTAGGGCTATTTTCTCTTTTTCTTGGGGGGGGAGCGGGGGGTTAAGGCTCATACTCTTGGAGGTTGGTATTTAGGAGGGGGTGCGCTATTGCTCTTTGGAGGATGGACCTTTCTTAATAATATTTAACTCGTCCGGATGGATAAGGAAGGAGAAATAAATAATTTTTTGCAACAGAAAATTAGACAGCCATGGCAAAAATACAAAAATGATTTTTAAAGTTGAAAACATCATTGAATACCCTGAAAAAATAAGATTGATCTTGAAAATGATTACTCTAGCTCTTACTAACTCTGCAATTGAACACTGAAAATTCCGGACATTTTCTAGAAAGCTAGTCTAACGAAAGTTAAAAGATACAAAAGTCTCACTCTGGAGGGCAGTCCGAACCTGTCGTGGCAATTTGAAAAGATGTGAATTCTCTACGTAATATCTTGAAGATAAAAATTTCAAAAAAATTTAGTCTTTAGTTTTTTTTTTTTTTTTTTTTTTTTTGCCTTTCAGTTAACAATGGAGATTATATCCAAGCAGTACTGGACCGGAATCTAGCCGAAAATATTTCACGTGTTTTATATCCCAACGACAACGTAAGTGTATCTTTCTAATGACATGCTCTTGTCTGCTGTTAATGTAAACACAAAATGGAATGTTTATTTTGTTATTTTTCATTTTTGTCTACTGTAGTTCTTTGAAGGCAAAGAACTGAGATTGAAGCAAGAATATTTTCTGGTTGCTGCAACTCTTCAAGATATCATTCGAAGATTTAAAACTTCTAAATTTGGATCCAGAGACCCTGTGAGGACTACATTTGAAAATTTTCCACAGAAAGTAAGTTTTTTTTCAGAAATCATCATCATCCTACATCGCGTGGCAGCCAAGATAAGCTAAAGTTTTGCTTGTAAGATGCTGGATATCACTTTACCACTCCCTCCATTTTGATCTTTTGAGGATTATATAAGTATTTTCAATAGCAACCTTTCAGCGAAATCTAAGATTTCCCCCTCTTTCGGTAGTGACAAGGCTTTCTAAAATGGCTGTTTTCTTATTTCATACATACTGATTACAGAATAAAAATTTTTACTACATCAGATTAACAAGGTTTGAGCGGTCCTTCAAATGCAAAAAATAGCTTTAGTTTCTTCAGAATATCATTGTAAGCTTTTCAAAATTGAAAAAGTATTCAAAACTATTGAAACATTTTAATGAATCAGTTAATAAGCAGAGAAACTGTTTTCTGGCGTTTAATGATAATTACATAATAACATATTCCAATGCCTTAGATTTTTTCAAACATTAAAAACAGAAATTTTTTTGTCCCTCTCACTCTTGTAATGGAACAAAGTAATGGCCTCTATTTGGATTTATATGTTTAGAAATACCGGCAGTTCTTTATTTGTAAAAACTTGCGAGATTAAAAGTTTCCCATAGGCAAAAAAGACGCTTAGTTTTAGAAGAAGAATCCCATTTCACAATGCATACAAATTGCAGAATAAGGCTGTAAGACATTTGAAAAAAATGTTTGTGATTCATCACAAACAAACTATAAAACATAATTTCCCTATTCTAATGTTATTTGCATGTATTTTTCACATATTGTGCGGACTAATTTGTAATTTAATACATCGTTTTTCAGAAAACAATAATCATCCCAAGAACATTTCTCTTTCTTTTACGCAGATAATTTTCTTTACTCGAATAGACTCATTAAAATTAATCATTCATTCAAGTACGAGCTTTATAAAAACTAAAAAACTAACTTTAAATTGAACTTTACATTTGAGCTGAAAATATAAATAATACAATCATTAATAAAGTACAGAAGTTGAAAGTGATTGTAGACAAGTGCTTTGCAATTACAAAGAGCACCTTTTTAAGCACTTTTATTATAGTTGACATGTTTGTCACGGAGAAATCTGAGGCCTGCTTTTGCTTATATCTCAGCAACTATACCACTTAGAGACTTCGGGATTTCACTAAATTATTTGCTTAATCTTAAGGTACAACTTAACGCTGAAAAATTAAAATTACAAAATAAAATTATTATTTTGGTTAGGGTGGAAAACCGTAAATTTCATGTAATTTCCCCATTAAATGATAAAATATAAAACTCATTGTTTTAAATATTCGTTGCCTTACAACAGTAATATTAATAGTAATTACAATTAAATTTTGAAAGATAGCTTCTCTGGAGAAAGCATGAAATGCCCTATCAGTCCTCTCATCTATGCCAATAATTGATAACGGGGCTAAGTAAAGAGACACATTAGTTTCTTTATCACAAGTAACTTGTTTTGAAACATAAATTAGTTTGTGAAACCTTTAATATTTAAATGGTTTTAATTAAATTAGCAAACAAATAAATCCTAGAGAACAAGAATTAATTTTTAGTGCCAACTGCTTAAAGTTTTAGACACGTATGTTGTTGTTTTTCCCCCTTTTAGTACGAAGCATTTAAATGAAAAAATAAGGTGAAGTTTCGTGATGGTAATATTATTCTATTTCTGAAATACATTTATACTAGAAAGTATAAAATAGTAGATTTTTTTTAAAAATACTTAACACTTTTCCTAACGCACTCAAAAGGACAAAATAACTTCTCCGGGCCAGAAAGGACAATTTAAGTATTCCTGTAGTTTTCAAAAATTCCAAGAATATGACATCACAAACAATTAAAAGTGCGATTATAGTCATTTCAAACCAAACTTTCCCAATAAGAAAAATATGCATGATATAACACTAAAAGTTATGATTGAACTTTTCATCGTTTATGGTGTCATTTTCTTGGAATTTTTGAAAACTACAGGAACACTTAAATTGTTCTTTCTGACCCAGAAAAGTTATTTTGTCCTTTTGAGTGCATTATGAAAAGTTCTTAGTATTTTTTTTTTAACTCTGTTATTTATTACAAAAGAATTGACCTTATGGATGGAAGCAATTCGACAAAAGCCACTGTTTGATGCTGTTCAACGTTTTAGGAATTTTATAAGTACCTTGCATACATCATTGTTGTTGTTGCTGTTGTTGTTATTGCTCTTACTGCTATTATTATTAGTGTTACAATTATTAATATTGTTATTATTAGTGTTACAATTATAATTATTGTAATTAATAGCGTTGCAATTATTATTATTATTACTGTTGTTAATACTCACGTTGTTGTTACATCATCATAATTGTTGTTGTTGCTAATTGTATATTAACTATAAAATTTTGTCTGAAAAAAAGTTTTCTAACTTTTTCGTTTTAATCTTAATCAAGATAGCAATCCAGATGAATGATACTCATCCAGCCATTGCCATTCCAGAACTGATGCGAATTTTTGTAGACATAGAAGGGCTGTCTTGGGAAACGGTAGGTAATTACTTCTAATACAAGATATGTGGGTTCAAGAATTTTTATGACATCAAAAAAAAGAAAAAGAAAGAAGGAAAAAAGAAAAAAGAAAAAATTCGAGCTACAAGTAATCGCTGTATTGTCACTGTAAGAATTTGTTTTTCTTACTGTGACGAAACAGCCGTCAATGTAAATTAATTATGTATGTATAATTACTTTTTTCTTTTTTTCCCTTTTTTTAGGGCGTCATAAAACATTCTTGAACCTGTGAATTATTAAGGCGCAAATCGCATATTGATACGGCAATTTGTTGCTTTTATAGGCTTGGAATATCACTGTAAAGACATGTGCGTATACGAATCATACAATTTTGCCAGAGGCACTGGAGCGATGGCCAACTTCCACATTAGAGAGCATTTTGCCACGACATTTGGAAATAATTTATGAAATTAATGCACAACATTTAAAGGTAATTTTCGTTTCATTAACATCGTTTCATTTCAAAAAAAAAAAAAGGAAAACAAAATTATACACACAAGCTGATTTATGCAATGTGTTTTTTTTACGAAGAAAGTTGCCGAAAAATATCCTGGAGACCTCGACAAACTTCGTCGAATGTCTTTGGTAGAAGAAGAGCCAGAGAAATGCATCAACATGGCTCACTTGGCAATAGTTGGTTCTCATGCTGTTAATGGTGTTGCCAAACTTCACTCCAGTATCCTGAAATCTTCAGTGTAAGTATCTATTTCAAGAAATTTTGTTACGTCTTGGTAATGGTAAAAAATGTTTGCTTGATTGCATGCCTTATTGGTCTGAAAATGAAATCATAGTAGTGCATTTCATTCAATATGATGTAAATATGATGCTTCATAGTTATTGTTCACACTATGTATACAGTTGCCTTTTTCTATCGTCGAAACAGGTTTAAAGATTTTTTTGAAATGGAGCCACAGAAATTTCAAAATAAAACAAATGGAATTACTCCTCGACGGTGGCTGGTCCAGTGTAATCCTGAGCTAGCAGACGTCATCGCTGAGGTAAGAAGGGTACTAAAACCTCCACTAAGGGTGAGGGTTAAAAGAGTTTTATTTTGAAGTAAATATATTTCAAGCAAATATATTTTTTGCCTATAACATTGCATCGGAAGTAGATTTATCACGACTTAAAATAAAATTTATCACACAAGGGCGCTTAAACAAAAGGTGTTAACACGTATCTGAAATAAATATTGTAATATAATTATGCTACTCTCACGAAGGTTAAAAGTAGAATAAAGAAGCATTAGAAAATATATCCCTGTTACATTTTTGTTAATGTTTAATCACAGTCGAAATCACTACTCTTCTTCATATCTGGGGCATTCCACGGTATTTTTGACATTACGTAGAGTCCGTAACGTGACCTTTTTTTGCCATAACTTTTTAATTTACCGTTTGATTTGCAAATTATTTTAATTTGAGCTGGTGTGTTGGTAGGAAAAGATCAAAATAAAATAATATGCTAATCAAACAGTAAATTAAAAAGTTATGGCAAAAAAGGTCACGTTACGGACTCTACATAAATGTCAAAAATACCGTGGAATGCCCAATCTATGTGATAGCTGAAGTCTTCTAAGTTGGGCTTCTGAGCAGTTGAGAGGAAATGTCTGACTAATCAAAAGAGTTATTGATTAGCAGCTTTGAAAATAAACATTTTTTAAATAAAATTCAAATACAGCAGCCCACATTTACATCGCATTTGTCAGGAGACAACAAAAAAGCGCGATATAACCGAGATTATCAAAATAACGATTCTTCCAGCATTCAAGCGTTCAATATTTGAATCTACAATAAGTATATATTATATTTTGCATTTGAGTGACTTTTAAAGTAAAAAAAAGGAAAAGAAAACTATTCAGGTTATTGATTTTTTTCAAAAATGTAAAAAAAGTATTTAAAAATACTCCAGTAACTCTTTTGTGATATTAAGATCAAACAATTGTAACTTTAAAAGCAGAACATTCAGATGAATTGAAAACACCTCTTTTTATTAATGGACAAAAGAAAAAGTGAAGAAAATGAATTTTCTTTAGAAATATAACTTGCAAAATTTTATTGCCTTTACTTTTTTTAGGAGACACAGGAAAAGCGTGACATATCCGGATCAACGATATAAAAGAGACGCGATGAACGGGGGGTTACTGCGAAAAAAATATTCAAATTTTGCTTGTTTCCGATTGAGATTGCAATACCGAACCAGAAGTACCGGTATTCGGTATTTTTCAAACGTGATACTGGAATACTGGTATTAATATCAGTATAAGAAATTTCTCAAAAAATGATCAAACAAATATTGTTTCATTGCAATGTTTAATGATTTTGCATAAAAAGCGCATTATTTATGAAAGGTGTTCTGAATAAATATAAAGCAAAGAAACAAATGTCATTAAAGGAACCAAAATCAATAGTAGTAAGAAACAAAATTCATCTATTGAGTGAGTATAAAATTCATCTATTGAGCTTGGAGCTAATTTTAGTGCACAAATTTCCTTTACTTGAAAATACTCTTTCTGAGTTCGCGCAGGTTGAGGGCGCTGTTAATAACGTGCGATATACCTCCTCTAATTGCCCCAAAGTAAAGTACTTCATATTCAAATAATTCGGTCTTCTGACTGCTAATTTTGGATGAATCATTTTGTAGAATACTAACATTAATATAAAAGTTAGAAATTGTGAGTATTTTTTTTTTAATTTAGCTAGTTGTAATTTCTCTTCGAGAAGCAATTTTATTCCAATATTAACATCATCTTCAACAATTTCCTTGATCAAGATAGGTTAATTTTTGCTTTTTAATAACCCTTTAGTTTGAAATTCCCGATATACTTAACTGAATTTGATCTTTTGCTAGTTAATTTTAATTCGTTTTCTTTTCAAAATTCTTTAATTGTGTAAGTATCTGAAAATATTTTCCAATGGATTATGCCTTTCCTCTATGCAAATTGTCAAGGCTCTATATAATTCCAAAGTATTATCTCCTTAAGTATATAGCTAAACAGCGAGACACGATAGTACACCAATACCGGTGACATCAAATTAACATTTGTTATGCCATCAAAAATAGGATTTTCTCAAAATCCAGTACAGATACGGGCAGGAGAAATATTTAAAAGTATATATCATAAATTGCTATGATTGATGGTTGGAATAGATTTTTCATAGCACAATTACATTCGTAATTACACTTAAAATAAACTTTTACCAAAAAGCAAGTAAGTGATCAAGGAAAAAATAAATACATGATGCACGCAAAAACGCACGAAAATGCGATTCATCACACCATCTGAAAATGAAAAATATGATTTTGTAATCTTTCCACTACTTTCATTTATTGATATTCCTTTAATTCATGGTTTTAAAACCATATTTTTACATCAATAGATTGAGTTTGGTAATGGCTCATCGAAAAAGAAATGCACATTTAAAATATCTGGATATGTAACTAATTGGAATGAAAAATTGTCAATTAAAAACTATTTATTATAAAACGCTAATATGCCGAAAATACCGGTTATTTTCCCTCAGCAAATAACAGTATCACGAAATAGCGTAATAGCTCGAAATACCGGTATTGCAATTACTATTCCCAATGCTTTGCTGAACAAAACACTGTACATGTAGTTTTTCCGCCGAAGTTGTAACATTGCGGAAAAACTAATATCAGTGCTGATGGCGAAAGTTTTTAGTACTTCGATACATTGACGCATAATTTCACATAATAGTGAGCATGGAATGAAGTTTGGTTTTTTAAGAGGAAAAATAAATTATTTCTGATATTTTTAATTACTATGAATGTGATGATAGCTAAAGTGAAACAAAAAGATGATTCAAGCCTGTAATTAAATATAAAATTTAAATGATTCCTAAACCAAATAAGTAGTTATGTGAGATTGATTAATCAATGTCCTTTATTTTATATTAACATTAGTAGCAAAAAGCTAATAATTTGCAACCTTATTACTTATTCAATTAAGTTACATATATGTATTTTTTTTAGTTAAAAAATTCTTAGAAAGACATTCGTTTCCATTCTTTCGTTCGATTTTTTTATTCTTTTCTTTTTTTCATGATTTGGAGGAAAGTTATTAATCATATATCATAAGTATTAACGTCACAACTTATTTTACATTATGATGTGTTATTCAAATTCTACTTGTGATGTCCTACCAAAAATATATCCATTCATCTTTTAAAAATAAGTTTATTTCTACATTTATTATTTTATTCTTTATAGTTTCACTTATTTGTTTAATATTTCGTTCATTTATTCAGCGTCAATTATTTTTATTTTTATGCTTTTGTTTTTTCTTAATTTTGTTAAATAGCATAGAATTTGCGCTCCAATTAATGTGTTAATGCTTGCCAGTTATTTTTCAACGTCAACTCTTATTTTAAAACATCTTTGGGGAGATATATTCCCTTCCCATTCTCAATTAGCTTTTGGATTTCTCCATGACATTTTGCAGACTATTTGGAGCTGAAATCAGTAGCATTTTTCTAAGTAAAAATATTTGCCAACGCAAATGCAGCGCAATTAATCCATTGAAAATACTGAAGTTACATAAAAATTCATTATTGTTCTCATTTATTCTTTTATTTTTATTCATTTATTTTATTCTGTTCATTTTTTTTAAATCTAAACTTTGTTTACTAAAACAAACAAAAAAAAATTAAGTTAGTTTGCATGTGAACAGAATACATTTCAAGTGTTGGAGGACACAAATGTTTTGATTCAGATTTTCACAACCATACACAAATAAGAAATATTTTTATTGCGTATAAATGTCAAACTTTTTACTACTGTACACGTATGTGACTAAATACTTTCTTCATTTACCTCTGTGTACCTCTTCTTTGTACCTCTTGTCAATAAATGCGTTTTATTGCAACGTATGTTTCATTGAAAATATGTTCAACAGAAAATTGGCGACGAATGGATTACTCAGATGGAACAGTTGAAGAAAATAATGCCATTTTACAAAATAACAAGTTTTGTACAGAAGATACAACAAGTTAAAAATGTAAGTACAAGCTAGAATATTTCTTTCTTTCTCTATCTCTCATCATTTCCTTCCAACGACATTATTACAACGAAAAATAAATTGTTATTTTTTTTAACTGCATAATTCCAAAAATTATTACAGAAATTTCTCAGCCTTTTATGTTTAGTTCATGTTATTTCACTATACAGTGAGCAGCAAAGTAATACAGTTGCTTAATTTTCCAAGAATGCGCATTACTCATTACATTAAAAATCTAAACAACTCATTTTGTTCCGTTAAAAATACAGTACAACCTCGATATCTCAAATCTCTCGGGACGGGGAAAAATTTCGAGATATCGAGTTTTCGAGTTATCAAAGTTTTTAAAAAATTACACTAGTAACTCTCACATGTGCGCACACGTAAGCTATATGCATTTATATATGTACTATGGGACCACTTCGAATGACTATCAATAAAGTAGTCTTCAATATTTCACTGGATTTGAAATTTTCTAATTGTCGAAAGTGCACAGGATGAGATTTTGGAATGAACAACAATTTCAACTTGGTTTTTTCACCTAAAAATTTAAAAATTCTAATTTTATCTTGAACCAGTAACCTTACATTAAAAAAGTTCTCAGCAGCCATTTTGTAGGAGTTAAAAAAGCTGAATGATGAAAATGAGGAACGCATTTTCCATTTCCGCTTGAAAACTGACGGTCGAAAAATTGAACCCCTTTTCTTTACAGTGGACAACATGTTCGAGAGAAATGCTAAGATTCTAAACTCTGGGGAAAACACTGCATCCCCTTCATGCCAACACTCCCCTATTATCTTACCCTAATCCCCTATTCATAAAAATTCCAAGAAAAGGGATGAAAAACGTTAAGCAATTGTCTCTGGAACTGGTTTTACTACAAAAATTGCCAAAGCAAAACGACAATTGAAACTTGCTTCTGTGCAAAAATTTCGAAATATCAAGGGTTTCGAAAAATAAATTTCGAGATAACTATGGAAAATACATAGGGGTTTTTATAGAAAATGCTGGGGAAAATTTTTGTTTCGAGACATCAAGGGTTTCGAGATAAGGAGGTTCGAGATATCAAGGGTTGACTGTATTTCAAAACAGATTTGTAAAAAATTTTCCCGAATTCTTATGTAATGATTTTCTTTTAGGTAGTTTTCAGGAATTATGATTAAAAATACGCATCTTTAATTATCTGCCTAAACAATTGTTTTGTGCAATGACCAACGTCTTAATATTTTGAATTTAGGTGCAACGAATACTTTCGTAGTAAATGATTTTCCATTTTTTTTCTAGTGACATTTTTGGAAACAATTGTATGCAATTGAGCAAATTTAAAAACAATATGTTACATCATTAAGTTGTGTTTTTATTTTCAATTTTATAATCAAAATTTATGTATTAAAATCTAAGTTTGAAAGGGTCTTAGTTCTAAATCTTTACGCATTCAGCATAATGGGGGAACGCACAAGAGATTGACTTCTTAATTCTTTGACTGTCTTTGTTCTTAGATGTTCCCCCCCCCCCCTTACTTTCCCAATAACTGCATAACTTTTGTCTCAGGCAGTGAAATTGTAAAAAAAAATTTGGGGAATTCACCCCAAAGCTTTTTAGAATTTAGGTTTGGGGGCTCTTTAAAAGAAAAAGAAAGCAGGGGTCCCGGGAATTTTTCCCAAGTAGGTTTGTTTGCAGCATCAAAAACTCACCTTCCGCCCTTTATGGTGGTTTCATAGCTCACTCATAAAGACGCAAAAAGTGGTTTTATTTTCACAAAAAAGCACGAAAGAGATGCCTCTATCTGCTCTCACGAATGAAAGCTGTCCAGAAATGGTTTAACACACCTCATATTTCAGTATAATGAAAATTTCAGCTTACACATTTTCTTTTTCTTTTCTATTTTAGGAAAATAAATTGAAGTTGGCGCAGCTTATTCAAAGGGATTATGGTATCACTCTGAATCCTGCTTCCATTTACGATGTTCAAGTGAAGAGAATTCATGAATACAAACGCCAGCTTTTGAATCTGTTGCATATTGTTACAATGTACAACAGAATCAAAGACAATCCAAACGGACCATTCGTTCCTCGAACTGTTATGATTGGAGGAAAGGTAATACTAAACAGTATAACAACGTAGAAGGCAAATACTAAACAGTATAGCAGACAAGGCAAATATACTAAACAGTATAACAGCATGTAAGGCAAAACATTAGCACGGAAAAAATTCAACACGAACTTTTAACTTAATTAAAAGTTGCCTATGTTCTGTAGTTGCACATTCAACTTAAGGTTTCAACTACAGCGCCAACACCATATCCTCATATATATAAAAGCCCAAATCACTGATAGAGTAACGCTCTCACGTCACCAACAATGGAACTCGTGCCATATCAAGCACGACAGCATTATTTCATTGTTGAAGCACAAAAATTAAATAAGTTATTTATAATTTGATAATATTTTTTGGCAATGTTTGACATGCAGGGAAGTGCTTTATTTTGACAAGGCTGTAATGGATCTGGTAACTTAACTGTTTTACTAGAAAGACTAAATTTACGAGAATGAAGAAACGAAAAAGTGGTCAACAATTAACGCTATCAACTGGAGTTTAGGGTTAATCCACTGGAGTTAGGGTTACAATTTCAACAATCAAAATATCACCAACAGGCAATTGCTTCGTTCAATTGTAGAAGCAATTTTCACCCGTCATGCCTTGATGGACGATTTTCTAGTATTTAATAAACGCAAAATGAAATACGCTTTATGATATGATGTTTTCTACTATATTGAGTTGCTTTGTAATTCTATCACTTGATTTAGTTTGTTATTTACGAACTAAACTTTATTATGATGTTCGTTTTCATAGAAAAATATAATCACTCTTAAAATCTGAAAAATGTCAACACAAATCATGCAAATTAGCACGAAAGATAGATGATCCATAAGTTAAGTTTAGAATTTAGATATCGAATTAGTTTTTGAAAATATTTCAAATTAAATAAAAAAAATGCAGCAAGATTTTGAAAAAAAAAAAAAATCACGAAAATGAACTTAGTAATTTAGAAGTATTTTTTGCACTGAAATCCTGAAATCATATTTCAATCTAAGTATTACAAAAAAAAAAAAAAAAAGCTAATTTAATGCAAAAAATATGCGCTCTTTTGAAAAAAATTATGTTCAAGTTAACAAAAAGCAAGTTGTTTAGTAGTGTATTTCTAGTATAGATGTACAACTAAAATAATGCAATTTCATTTTTAGGCTGCTCCAGGCTATCACACAGCAAAACAGATCATAAAACTTATTTGTTCCGTTGCCCAAATAGTGAACAACGATCCGATCGTGGGCAAAAAGCTGAAAGTGGTGTATTTGGAAAATTACAGAGTTTCTCTGGCCGAGAAAGTGATACCAGCTGCTGATCTCAGCGAGCAAATATCGTTAGCAGGAACTGAAGCTTCTGGAACTGGCAACATGAAATTTATGGTAATTAGAGTTTTTATTCACGCAATGAAGTAGTTCAGTGGTACCCAACCTTTTTATACCTGAGGGCCAGATGATTCTATCGAGAGATCGCATGTTTTTTTTTGTTTTTTTGAAATACAGTTGGACCCCGATTTAACAATTCACTGGGCCCGAAACTTTTATACGTTAAATCGGGATCATTCGTAATATCGGGGTGTGAAATAAAATTTAAAAAAAATGCACTTACCTTACCTAAAACCCCTAAGCAACTGTGCAATTCTAACTATCCATAATTAGAAAGTGTACACTTTTTATTCAGCACTGGTACCCGCACGGCTTTGCCCGTAATAGAAAAATTAAAAGGTCTTTTGGTTCGCCTGTATATTTACAAATAATGTGTGGTGAAATTTCTCGCCAATTGGCTTGTGCCCATGTTACGGTTGCACGTTATGATAATTTCGTATCTCGCCAATTGGTTTGTGCCCATGTTACGGTTCCACGTTATGATAATTTCGTAATTTACTCATCCATCTTATGATATTTTTGTTCTTAAAATTGGAATAGAAAAAGAACCACATCGAATTTTTGAAAAATCGCTTCGAGGTGCACACCACCATGCTACAAACTAACTTTGTGCCAAATTCCATGAAAATCGGCCGAAGTCTAGGCGCTACGCGCGTCACAGAGATCCTGACAGACAGAGAGACTTTCAGCGTTTCAGCTTTATTATTAGTAAAGATTCCACGACGCTAGTTAGTTTGAAATTCTTAACTACTGAGTAACAGATGTTTGACAATTTCCTTGATGCTTGACTCGAAATAGTTCTCTTTCGACTTGATGATGGAGAGAAAAAAAATACTGCGTCTTTTGCAGCCTGTTGCATGAGATATGTTTTTAGTTTCCAGGCCATGTAATGCATTTGAAAAAGTAAGTTTTAATTGGAATTTCACTATATTTTTCTGATTTAGAATCACTATTCGTTGGTTGACCCCTCGCCCGTCAAAAATGGCTGATTCCAAGAAAAGTCTTTTTTCTGCCTCGGACAATATGGATGTAACATTTGCAAAACAATCCAATATTTCCTAACTCAAATGAACAAAAAAAAAAAAAAAAAAAAATTCTTTTTGGCTGTTAACATATTTCGTTATTTCGGGTTTATTATTAGGTAAATAGAGGTTTTTACCTTCCTTTTAGTCGGAGAATAAGAAAAACTCGCTAAATCGCGAAATTCGTTAAATAGAGGTTCGTTAAATCGGGGTCCGACTGCACATCAGTTTATTTTCTGGATAAGCACGGAAAAGGAAAGAAAAAGACAAACAAAGTTATTTTTGATTATTGTTTGATGCTTATGTTAATATTGCGAAGCTTGCATTCTGTTTTCTAGAAACTAATTTCTTGACATTTGGAATGTCTGCACTTTGGAACAAGAACAGCCAGTGTCAAAAATATCAGTTTCAACGAAATTTATAGTAAAGTTTCTCATTTTTTTCCGATTCCAGCTATTTTTCAGGCTCGAGCCCATCAAAATTTGGAACACTTCTAGACATTAAGAATTGAAGAAATATCTTTGTGCAGAAAAGTAAAAGAAAAAAGTGCAACTTTAAATCGCACAAATTTGCTGAGAACTTTTGTCGGATGTCTTTTCATCCAACAAAATCAACTCCTTTGAATTTAAAAACCCTTAAACACATGTATGCAGTTCTATGCAGATTAGTGCGATTCAATGCTGTTTTTTTTTTTTTTTTTTTTTTTTTTTTTTTTTTTTAATTCCAAAGAGTGGGAAAATAAAGAGAAATATCTGCAAATTTTTCGTTTCCCACCTTTTTTTTTTTTGTATTTTTGTTATTTATTGTACTTTAGCTTTATTGTGCAAGTTTGCTTATTTGGTTTCCACTGAAAGTAAATCACGAAAAACCGCCTGATACCAATACTTCTCTACTGTTACTGGGGAATCCAAAACGCGTTTCTTTTAATATATTAAAAGCTCATTCCTGCAGATACTGTCCTTTACCTTTCCATGCCAGATTGCCTCAGGTTAGATTAGGGCTGTACATACAGTTTTAAATTACTTTAGTTATAATACTTGAATTGCAAGGGAAATTGGTTGTTTAAACTGTTAACAAAATTATTGATAGCTGAAAAAGCTAAGATTATAGGATTTAGACAATTGTGATTACTATAACTCAACACTAGATTGCTGCATTACCTTTGTATGTTGTTGCACTAAAAAGTTTACTCTACTTTATGGACAGGTTACTACATGAACTAAATTTGGTGACAATTTGGTTTGATTGTTCTTGCTCCTCAGTGAAGATTTATTTCCGCTAGTCCTAAATTAAGCTAACTAAACTATTTTAGCGCATTCTGCTCTTTTTTAAATCAAATATATTTTTGAAGCGAAGTTTAATTAAAACAACATTTCTAAACGTTCTTAGAACATAGAATGCACAGAGCATTATCACTGTGGGGCATCCCTTTTTTTCTCCATTAATTTTAACTGTTTTCTACTTGGTTATGATTGCATGAACGCTTTTCGGTTATTCCCAATTTAAAGTTTGACAGAGTAACGAAGTAACTCTAAATCACGTTTCATCTGATCTTTTTGTCTTAATTTTACTGAAATTAAACTACCTTTGGATCATTTTACTCTGTTTTGCTTTCCTTTATTTATTTATTTTTGAATTCAGGTTCAATTTAAATAATCATTTATCGGAGCAAAATCAGAGTTTCTGATGTCCATAGAGTATCACAAATACATCGTTCGATAGGGGTTTCTTTTTCTTTTCTCCTACATTTGCTTTACTAAACTAAACTGTTTCCAATTCATTATACATGTCTTCTTCTTTGTTTGTTTTTAATTCAGTTTAACTTACATAGTTTATGATATGAAGTAAAATACTCCACTGTTCATGGAGTATACAAAAAAAAAATCGAATCTGTAGAAAATACCGCTTACAGCTATAGTCTACGAATATAAAATAAAATTTCCGCTTAACCTTTCAAAAACTTTTCATTTTTCCTTCCTACTTTTAACGTGATTTTATTTTAGAACGTATTTTGTCTTATTTCCTGAGCAATACGAGTTGTATGTAAGTATGTATGTATTTGTTAGGCTGGTTCAAAAAAAATCGATTTCTTTATTTTGGAATCGCGTTACCTCTCAAAAGTTGTAGTTTGGTATCCTCAATTGGGGAAAAACAATAAAAAAATATCTAAGCTGACACTTTCAGTTCACGCATGAGGCTGAAAGTTTGAAAAAATATATTAAAAATTAGAAAATTTCAGAAAATAACAAAATTAAGTTTTTTTGTATTATTTCATAACGCAAACCTATTAATTGTCAGTATATAGCGTAGTTTGAACCTAAAAAAATAAATTTATAGCTTTTACATAACATTTTTAGTCCGCGCATTCGTCTAAGGTTGGGCAGGAGATTTTAGCTCAATTAAGGCGTATGCGCGAACGGAAGATCTTGTGTAAAAGGTATAAAATATTGTTTTAGGTTCAAACTACGCTATATACCGACAATTCATGGCTGTTGCGTTATAAAAATATGAAAAAAAAAACTATTTTTTTTAATTATTTTTTGAAAAATTCAATTTTTAGCATATTTTTTCAAACTTTCAGCCTCATGAGCAAATAAAGATGTCAACTGATTTTTTTTTTTTTTTTTTTTTTGTTATTTTTCTCCAATTGATGATACTAAACTACAACTTTTGAGAGGTAACAGAATTCCGAAATAAAGAAATCCGATTTTTTCGAACCACCCTAGTATATATATAATAAAAGTGAAAAAAAAACGTTTCACTTCCTCTACTTATATGTAAGGTTTCAATCATAAAATTTAATTTCAATCATACTTTTTTACAAATCAAAATCTATAAAATGCAATGTATCTAGATCTGATTAATTCATCTGGACGATTCATATAGAAATTTTTACTGTTACATTAATGTCTATCTTTTTTTTCTCTTATTTTCTTATCAATCTATTAAAAATTTCCTTTAAACTTTGCAGTTGAATGGTGCTCTAACGATCGGAACCTTAGATGGAGCAAATATTGAAATGAGAGAAGAAATGGGACCTGAGAACATTTTCATATTTGGCATGACAGTTGACGATGTAAAAACCCTTGAGAGAAGAGGGTAATTTACTTTTCTTTTACTTTTGTGACTTTTAATGAACAATCACATTGCTTATTGTTCTCATTTGACTGTTTTGGTGTCCTTTGATTTTATTTTCCCCCGCCTCCCTCTGCAGCACCACCGTCGACCGGCCTCACGATGCTGCTCCTCTAACGAAAACAGTCTCCAGGTTGCGTCCATATCCTACGCACGCGCATACATGCACACACACCTACACACACACATACACACTCATGCCTGTACACAGACACAAATACACACGCCTACATACACACGCATACGTGATTGTGAAAAACATAATTTGAATTCAAGATGTCAAAATTCAAATTATTATTATTTTATTTTTTGTGACATCAATTTCTAGTATTTTTCTGAGGGAAATATAAATTTGAAATAGGAGTAGTCAGACCGGACTCACACAAAGGCTTGTGGATATTTTAAATCATACCCAAGGGCGCCCATATGGTGGCAAGTGGGGGTTCAAGCCTCCCTCCCCTTTGAAATTAGAACTTCCCAGCTTTTAGTACTTATTTCTTTGCAAAAATGTAAAAACATTTCTTCTCCGACAATTAATGAATAAGTTATTAAAAACGTCAAATTTTAATAACTCTAATCTGTATTGAAATCGGTTTCTTTGGGGAAAATATCCTGCTAAACCATGGGGAAAATATCTGAGCTCCCCCTTAAAATTTTACATATGGGCGCGTTTGATTTCATCACGAATCGCAGGGGAAAAAACGGAGGTTTAGGAGTACAATCACTCTTGCAATGGAGCAAAACGGCAAACAACTTATTAAAAGCAGCAATTTAAAATTTCAGAACTGCAAAATCTGTTCAAAATGTTACTGGAAAACACAATCTAAGAATTAATTTTAAAAATGTTGATAACTGTGACGCTAGGGTAGTTCAAAAATACAGGTAAAAAAAAAAAGTTTCTCTCAGATGACAGGACACCCCTCAATATTCTTAGACTTGTGGATAGTAATATATTGGAAGAATTTTAGCTTCCAGTTTCAACTGAAAGAGGGTGTTCAACCGCTTCCCCCAAACTTCATACTGTCTAACCACGGATTGTATGGAAAGACAAACATCCGTTTTACAGCCGGAAATGGACGAATCGATTATTTTTTTACCGATGTCAGCTTTTGCAGAAGCAGAGTCTCATTCAAATGAGTGGAATATGCGCATCAAATTTTTAGTTTTATCCCTTATTCACATAGATTCGTCTTATCTGGACGTTTGAAAATTCCATGCAACCCATGGTTGGACAGTAAGTATAGGGAGGGGAGTTAAATAATACATTGAACTGGGAAAACAATGCTACATACAATTTTCACGAGTAATAAGCATTTACGTTGCAAAAAAAATAATTATTTACAAAAAAAAAAAAAAAAAAAACAGCTGGGGAAATTAAATGTTTCTAAATTTGTGACATTTTCTTTGCTACGGCTAATGTTAAATTAAGGGGTCATTGAGCACCCTCTTAAAATTTGAGTAAGAAGCTAAAACTTTTACAGCATAATACCATTAGTAAGTCTAAAAGAATAGGGAGTGTCCTGGACTCTAGTTGAAAAAAAAAAATTTTTTTTGAACCACCCTATGAGACGCATTGCAGAGGAAGAACTTGACGCTAAATCTTTCACTTAATCCAAGCAGTTTCTTCTTATTTTGAAAAGTTCTTAACAATTGCATCAGTCCATTTATGCTTAATCTTACCTGACTCAGAATTAAATGAGAGATTAGAATTTCAAGTTTTCTGATTAATGATTGATTTAGACTGAAATGAACTTTGTAATTTACCATATTTGAAAATATTCTACAATTTTGTATTATTTTATTTTAGTTACAATGCAATGGAATATTATGAAAGAAATCCCGAACTCAGGCGATGTATTGATCAAATAAGGTGTGGTTACTTCAGTCCACAGAATGCAGATCAATTTAAAGATCTTGTAGATATTATTCTGAAGTATGACAGGTAAGGATTAATTTTATATTTTGCATACAATGGAAACTATTGAACAATTTCTGCATGTAACGAATTTCCACTTTTAACATTTTAACAACAGCTCAATTTAACAACATTTCCATGTATTAGCCCCTTACCCCCCCCCCCCCCCCCGCGAAAACATGAAACATGAATACAAGTGAATGTTTTATGATGCAAATCGGAGACCTTGATTAGTCACACAGTTCTAATTTTACAGCGAAATAGTTGGAATATGAATTCTGGAAATTAGACGCAAATTTTGCATAAAACTAATTAAGCACCAAGTCATGAGAACAACTTTTGATTTCCTTTTCTTTTCCATGTTTTTTTCATATTACCGACAACAAACCTAAATGTTTTTAAAACTTATATATGAGGCAGTGATAAGCAAAGGGATGTAAGTGGACATTTTCAAGTTTTGAGTAAAACATATTTAAAGATAAGGTCCTAGGTAGGCTTTCATTGAAAAGTTTTTCTAAATCAAGCTGTATAGCAGCACTTACCAGAGCTACTAGTGCCATCTCTCCCTTCAAGACAGAGGATAGGTTCACCTACCATTTGTACCGGTTATCTCCAAATGTTTAATTTTGTCCCTTACATCCCTTTTTCTTCTTACTGCCTCATGTTCTGGCTCGATAGAATCATCTTAATATGAGGGGGGGATAAAACAACTTACTGTTCATGAAATACACCGCCAGCTCAGTCATTTCCAGTTGAGGACTGCAGTTTCGTGCTTATTAGCACTCATCAGCCCGGAGTAGGAAGGTGACTGAGCTGGAAATGGAAAACCTCTTAAGGAAACCGAGAGCACCAAACAAACTGGTAGCTAATATAGAATCAGCGCAGACTAGACGAGTGACCGAAACAATGGTTCGGTTCAACTCGAATATTGAAGGCAAGGTATGGTATATTCAGTAAATTACCGCCCAATAGCCAGGGCTAAAGCAGAAATACATGAAATACACCGCCAGCTCAGTCATTTCCAGCCGAGGACTGCAGTTTCGTGCTTATTAGCACTCATCAGCTCGGCATAGGAAAATGACCAAGCTGGAGATGGAAAACCTCTTAATTAAGCCAAAAGTGTCAAACAAACTGATAGCTAATATAGAATTAGCGCAGACCAGACGAGTGACCGAAACAATGGTTCGGTTCAACTCAAATATTGAAGGCAAGGCATGGTATATTCAGTAAATTACTGCCCAATAGCCAGGGCTAAAGCAGAAATACATGAAATATACCACCAGCTCAGTCATTTCCAGCCGAGGACTGCAATTTCTGCTTTAGCCCTGGCTATTGGGCGGTAATTTACTGAATAAGTTACTGTTCGTTTAGTTAAGCCGAGACTTAGCGCCAATTAGCACATGCATCAGGTCTGCTGTGATTTTATAAAATTAGGGAGGGAAACCCGGAAGTAAAAGGTTCAAAATAACGTGTTCAAAGACAGCAAGTGCGAGCGGTAAGTGCCCATCCTAAATCCATCGCCCCTTTTTGAAATGGAATCTTTCCTGAGTGGTAGTCTTTGTTTTCGAGAACGGACAGTAAGTACCAATGATCTACATAAATACTCCTACTTTGAGAAGATTGAAAGTAATGTCTAGTTTATAGAATTCTAATATGGATGGAGGTAGTTTATGTGGATTTGTAACCAAAGTAATTGAAATAAACTTTTTAAAATAATCAGTAATCATTTATAATGTATACCTAATGATCTTAATTTACGTAATTAATTACCTATATTTCATTCCAGATTTTATGTATTAGCTGATTATGAAGAATATGTCAAATGTCAAGAAGAAGTTAGTAAAACATATCAGGTAAATCAAGTTTGAATTTTATTAGAAGTTTGAAAAAAAATAGCATCCATACTAAGTTTTGATGAAAATTAATATAGACAATAGCAAAGCAACACTTAATTTTCTATGAATGAATATTTTTTAATACATAATACCTTATTTTTAACCCTTCAGCTGCTACAGGGAACCATTTAGAGACAGCGAACGGTTACCACTTGCCTTGATACAACCACTTTGGCGCAAGTCAAGCGCAATCTATTCTTGGAATCGAACATAGATTGTGCAATACTATTGCCTTTATCTTGTCTAATTACATTTCAAGTTCAGTTAATTAAATTTGATTATTGAAAACTTAATGAGAAACGACAATGTTCACTTACAAATATCCTCTCTGCTTTATTCTCATTGAAGGATTGTTATGACCAAACCTCCCCCCCCCCCCCCTCGCTGAAGGTAAATTCTGGCTAATGGCTAGCGCGAAGTTGGAATATAAACTAGATATTCTCAGAATTGCAAAAGCTGCCGTTGTAGAAGTGCATTAACACTGTCATAAAAACGTTTTTACAAAATAAAAAAAAAAATTAGATAACTATTTTTGAATGAATTTTCCTTATCAGTGCAAGACCTGATAACAGGGGCAGATTTACACATTTTTGAGGATCCCTTTGTCTGGCGTATACATTTTTTCATATGCATCTTTAAATTCCTTTTGGAGCCCTTACTTTGTCAGAACCCCCCGCAATTGCAATACAGTATATCCAGCCGTTTGAAAAACGCCCAACACAATTCCAACGAAACTAAGTTGTGAAGGCTAAGATTTATGAGAAGTATCGAAGTTATTGCCCTTCTTCTGAAGATCAGATACATAGGGTACAAATGTTGCTCCAGTCAGAGCTTAAACAGCAATATAAATCTTGTTACAATAAAATAAAACCCAAACCTATTGAATTATATTTAAAGCAATTTTAAATAACACAAGGTTTTTTTCTTTTAGGATGGAAACAAATGGACAACTATGGCTATCAAGAATATAGCATCTGCTGGCTATTTCTCCAGTGATAGAACTATTACGGAATATGCGAGAGACATATGGGGGGTGAAGCCTATGCGAGAAAAACTTCCTGATCCTCATGAGCCTCAGGAATTGCAGGTGCAGAAGAGGGGCTCTGTAGGCCCAAAATAATCTTGTTGTGAAAGTTCTTATATTGAGTCAGATTAATCCCTGAATAGCAAAACAAAAGAAAGCTTCCAAAAAGGCAATTTTTGTACCTTGTTCGACCAATTTGTGAATTTTTTACATTTCTATACATTATAATGCAATAAATTTTATTAGATGAGTTTTTATGAACGATTAGTCCTTCTCATTTTTTTCTTAATAGAAACTATCTTTCAGTCAAACTGTACTGGGCTGGTAAACAGTATTATCTACAAATTATTGATCTGTTTTTTTTTTTTTTTTTTTTTTTTTTTTTTTGTGATTTATTTTAGTTCAGCTTTATAGTAACGACATGTTATTTGGTTAAAATTTATTTTTTTGGACTTAAAATAATGCACGAAAAGATTCCAACATTATACTAATGTTTATAGGGAATCATTGTTACGTAAAAAACTTGTAACACTCATTTTTGTAGCTACTGCCATTTACTTGCCCATGACAGCATATCTCAGCAAAGTTTATGCATTCATCAAATTGTCAAACATTATTTTTAAAGGTTGGACATCATACTCGTAACTTATAAACATTCTACTTATTAAAAATTTTTATGGGCAGGGCATTAATTTTTCTTGACTTTCCCATAAAAGAAAAAGGGGAAATATACATAAAAAAAGTTCAATGCATCGTAAAAATGTCGCTCAAGACCTAAAACCAAGTTGAATTAATTAGTAAAATAAAATACTGAATAATAAAAACCTTTAAAGTATGGTGGAGATCCCCACATGGGGAAATTAGTGTCTATCGAAAAATAATTGCTTCACTAACGAAAAAGTTTATGAAAACAAAAGTAATAAATATTTCATTGGGAAATTATCAGCTCCTTTAATACACACCTTATATTTTTAGTAAGGAGATAATTTTCATAATCTCTGAATCTATAGATATTTGATTTTTTTTTTTTTTTTAATGCTCAGAAAAGTGTCCACTAACAGCAATAACATCTTGAGTTCTTAAGTCACTAGATACCTTGATTAAAACAATACATTTGATGATGAAAACCATGCATGTAATTATGGGAAAAAAATAAAAATTAATTTAAAGCTCATAAATATAGGGGAAAATGTAAAATAATAACAATGATTATGAGACAAAATAAAGTATATTTAATAAATCCAACAATAAAAATTTCAATACACTTTATTGAAAAGAAATAACACAAAATATTTTATAGCAAACAGAAACTAATATAAAAGAAACTTCTTTTACTTCTGCTCTACAGTCTCCTTTAACTGTTGCTTGGCTTTTTCTTCTTCTCGAATGTTTAGAAACCCTTTTAAAGACCCATACTTTGCCAGTAGATGAAGTTTTACATTCTTAAAATTTCTAAGTTTCTCTCTGTCTTTCATTTCTTTAATGTAACTTGGATAATTGACATAAAATGGTTGAAATTTTTTTCGCTCATCTTCAACTTTATTGTTAAGACAATGAAGTGTATAATCAAGAAGTTCTGTTGGTCCAATCTCTTCTTCAGTGCGACATTTTGTTGGTGATGCCCTCACAATTGGAAAGTTGTCCATTTCGTTTCGCATTTCTACCAGGTGAAGACCTTTTTCTTCAGCAAGCTGTTGGTGGCTTTTCTGTGAAAAAAAATTAAATATGCAAAAAGAAAAATACACATCTTTCAAACTGTTTTGATATAACAGTGGAACTTCAGAAATTCGAAACCTGGAGATCTAAAATTCCAGATAATCCAAACAGCTTATTTTCATTTATCCGGATCGCCTTTGGTCCTATTTAATCCAGGTAAAGGAGGTTTTAACAGTAGAGTTACGGGAGAGGTCATTTTAACCCCAAGCAAACTGTGTTTGCTAACTGCTTCTCTGTATTTTCACAAATAGCTTAATACTTCCTTAACTTTTCTTAAATCATCGTACTGTGTAAGATGGAGTTTAAGTAATATGGAGTTTTCAAGAAAATGTTTTTTTTTTTTGTTTTTTTGTTTTCCAAACCAAAAAAGGGTTAAACCTAGAGGAGTTGGTAATTGTCATTCCAACCACTTTAAAGAAAAAATAAAAGCAAATATATTTACTGGTGATGAAACAGCTGAAACTCAAAAATGCTCTTGGAACACATTATTGCAAGAATTTGAAGCATTCATAATTTTTTTGTACATAAAAGAAAGCCTTAGTTGCTAGTTTCTGAAATGCAACTGAAACAGCGATGGTTTTTTAAGGTTATTTTTTAAAAAATTTGAATGCTTCATTTTTTGTCCTTAAAAATCTCTGCATACTTTGAATCAACTGTATTTATCATAAATATGTTTATTTTAAACTAATTTTTTCAAATCTATAACATTACTAGAAAGTCGCCCGTAAAGGTATGACAGGCGATAATTGCTTCTACATTTGAATGTAGCCATTGCCTGTTTGGTGATCCTTTGATAGTTGAAAGTGTAACCCTAACTCCGGTGGAATAACCCTAAACTCCAGTAGGTAGCGTTCATTGTTGACCATTTTTTCATTTCTTCATTCCCCTGAAATGACAAGTCTTACCAGTAGAACAGTTACGTTACCAGATCCAGTTCAGCCTTGTCAAAATAAAGCATTTCCCCCGCATGTTTAACATTGCCAAAACATATTATCAAAGTATCATTCCATAGCGCGAGTTTCATAGTCGAAACACACAGGTTACTCGATCATCGCCTAATATATATATATATATATATAAATATATATATATATATATATATATATATATATATATATATATATATATATATATATATATATATATATAAGAGCATGTAGGGCAATAATATGCAGGTTTCTTCTCAGAGGGTCAAAATGGCATAATTCTAGGTGTACGAAGGTCGCTGTAATTCTAGTGTTAAGGATCCTAGAAAACATTTAAAAAAAAGACTCTTATGAGAACTTTGTTATGAGAATTTCAACGGAGAACCGGTGTTTACTTTTTGTTGCTGTCAAAAGAAATTATTTCTGCATCCACCTGAGTGTTATTTATTGTCTCGGGAGACTCTACTTCTGGCATGGATTTTGTTTTACGTCTTGCATTGTAAAAAGAAGTGCATGATACATAAATCAGGAATATTCAAAAATAGTTAATGAATTTTACACCCTTTTTGCAAACAAAAGCTAATTTTTTGAATCTCTTACTAATATATGCACAAAATATTGAAAAACTTATGATGATTTACCTGTAGCATTAAACCAATGAAAAATGCTCGGGTAATGCTTAAGTAACTGTCACGTGGGCCATCTACTTTGGCATGCAAGTCTTTAATGCCAACTACTTCACAAATTGCTTTTATTACACGATGACAAACTAAACCAAAACCTGAAAAAAGAAGAAGAAAAAAAAACATTAAAAATAAACACATCTTCCTCAATTTTATCCAAATTAATATGTTTAAGAACAATCTTCACAAATCTAATTTAAACTGTACAAGATTCAATCAATCACAACTCTCATATAATTTTAAAACTTTATAGCTTTTATGGAAAATGCATTCGCAAGTAAATACTTCATTAAATTAACAAATGTTTTGATGTTTTAATTTATCTGTTCTCATCCAAATAGCAAGAAAACTAATAACAACGGGGCAAATGAAAGCAATTCAGATGCAGAAATAAAATTGTTCTTATATATTTTGCCTTTGTTAGAGGAAAAACACATGAAAATAAACTGAAAATACATTCTCAATGTGTTAACTGCATAGAAAATAAAATGTTTGCGACTTATTATTTAACTAAAGAAAACCTAACCTGGCAGCTTTCTAATACAGTAAAATCCCTCTAATGCAGACACTTTTTTTTTTTTGTATGCAATAAAAGGGTGTCCGCAGGACAGGGGTTTAATAATGTTATTTGCATTGGAACTGGGGAATTAAAAATTGTTCACATAAGAGGGGTGTCCGCCTTTGAGGGGTGTCCATTTGGAGGGGTTTTCCTGTACTATGATTTGGATCTGCATAGCCTTTACAATACTACCAGGTTAGGTCTTCCCCAACAATAAATAACAATTGCACAATCGATAATGCTTAAAAAATAAAAAAACAAATAAAAACATTAAAGTCCATTTTCGGAATTAAACATAAAATATTAAATTACATAAAATATTACCTTCAGGTCGCTTTTTCACAAAAATTTTTACAGGGCCATATTCAGCACAAAAGTCATGAAGCACTGCAAAGAAATTTTTGTAATTAGGAAAAGAAATATAAATAATCTCTAAAATTCATAAAAAATGTTCTGTTACCAAACAAATAGTATCATTTCAAACAACTCCTTGTTTTCAGAGAGTTCAATTTTTAACACATGATTTTAGATTCAATATTTTTTTATAGTGGTTTTATGTTGGATAAAATAAAATTATTATTAAAAAATAATAATTAATAAATTATTATTTTTTAATAATAATTAATAAATTATTTTTTAAGAATAATTTTATTTTATCCAACATAAAACAAACATACTTTAATCTTTGTATGATAAGTAATCTTTCATTCCTTCAAATATGATATATTTTCTACTTTAAAAGAAAAATTTTGCAATATTAGACAGAAATGAAACATTTTAAACAAATTATAGATTTTAATAATACCATACCTGTTGTATTATCTCGATTTATGTACCTTAACATTTTCCCTGCTTTGTTTCTAGCCTGAAAAAAAATATAGATAATATTTTTTAAAAATATTAAAATATTTACATGTGGTAACAGCAACATAAGGTTCATAGAGAAAACTTTCATTGAGGCAATATCGAAAAACATTGTTTGCATATACTATGTTTATGATTTATTGTGCATATTCAGATTGCATATAACTAAAATTTTTCATTTTCCATTAGTATTCCAAGTAGAGCAATTTATTTAATTAAAGTTATCTTGTAGTTAAATAAAAAGTTTTATTTACAACTTTCTAAGGATTTTAATCTAAATTTTCTATTGACAGCAAAGAAAAAATATGTTCTGTCAAACCTTATTTATGGTAAGAAATAAATACTTTTGAGCTAAAAATAAAAATGAATACAACAATGTTATAAATGCACAACTTTGCAAAAAACTGGAGGGATATGTCACAGAAATCGATTTTTCAATGCAAAAAGATGTGAGCTTAAGAATGTAAAGGCATCGAAGAAAAGTGATGAGGCAGGATAATAAATAATTTAAATAGCAAAAGTAGAGAATTAATCAAGTAACCAGTGGAAAAGTTAGCAACTAATTGAAAGAATCAGTAGAAATGTAAACATAAAAAGAACAGAAGCTTATTCACAGATATGCAGCAAAGCAAGAACAAAAGCAAGAAAATTTAGACGAAATTTAAACGAATGGGTAATTTGGATATATGTTTAAATTTAAAACTAGTATGAAGAAAGTATGAACAGTGAACTAATAATTGATTAAAGATGGATCCATTTTTAGATTTGAGTCTTAGATGCCACCTAGAATCAGAAAGATAGTTGCAAATAAATTTCTCATGGAAAAGTCCCCATTTTTGCCTTACGTGGGTTCATTTGCATCTTTGATGGGGCAAAAATACATGCAAAGAAAATAAACAGCAAGCCGAAAACTGTTAGATCATAAAACAAATTTGAAAAAAAAATCCCGTTTGAATCAGAATTTAGGTTGGGGCACAGTGGACAATCTCACCCTGCCTCAACTACGACTGTCTCACTGTGCTCCACTCTGCCGTTTTCTTGTAATTCAACATTTTAAGAAGTTCTTTAAAGTCTATCCAAAATATTTTGAATGATATTTAGCAATGTAGTAGAACAATGAAATTAATCAAATGGCTAATTTTTATTCATAGAAGAAAATGTTATAAATCACTGCATGTGAGAGTCAGAAAAAAAACATTGGTTGCCTGAAATCAAAAAAATAACGATCATTTGATGCAAATGCAAGCAACAACTTCATATTCCAAAATCCATCTGGCCAATTGCTGCAGATTCATGGGTACCAAGCATCATTTACTGATTATAATTAAAAAAATTAAAAAATAGATTTGTCTCACTGTGCCCAATCCTTCCTTATAATATAGTTCACGACATGAAACTATGCTTTTTTACACTTCTCGCCGACAAAGGATCATAATACATTAATAATTGTGAAACTCAATGAATTTAATCTATTGCATGCATTTTTTTTATTTGAGCAACGACGATTGCTTATTGTTTTCATTTGACCATCCTTGATGCTGTGGTTCCTTTTTCAGCTTTGACCAGGGGCCTCTGCAGCGCCGCCGCCCGTCAGCCTCTGCGGGCTGTCCAATGGTGTGCATGTCTTTCACACACACGCGCGCCTTTGCACATATACACACTGACACACACACCCGCCTTTACACACATACACTTACGCCTACGTTCATACACGCAGGTCTATGCATACACACAAGCCTAGCCTACACATGCACGCATGCATGCCTACACACACACAAGCCTAGCCTACGCATGCACGCATGCATGCCTACACACACACAACTATACACATGATACCGCCCAGGAGGAGGGGCAGGCTTGAGGGGACAGGGGCCGTTTCTAGAAACAATAACTCCAATGAGTCGGGTCTTGTCTAAACTCGTGATTGCGAAAAACATAATTTGGATTCAAAATTTCAGAATTCAAATTAGTTTTTTTTTATATTACTTTGCTACAGCACTTAATACATATATTTCTATGACTAAATATTCCCTGGGGAATGCAAACCTACTTTAGTCTGAGTATTTCTACATTGTATCCAGTCAACAAATATTTTAGTTTACTTTAGCCCAACTTGGGAAAATGCTTAACAAATATCTGAAAATATGAATTTCAAAATAGAAAAACTGATTCATGATTTATTATTAAACTAATTGTAATATAGAAATATTGAAGATTTGCATTCCATTTGAGTGTTTAGTTGAGTGTTAGATCCGGTTGAGTGTGAAACGTTTTAAAAGTTTAAAACTGTTAATGTGGGAAATTTTAATGCTTCGGCATTCATATTATTTCACATCATGATTGCATAGTTAAAATATGAGTTATGTCATTCATATTTTAATAAGATGCTATGCATTACTACCAAAACAAATCAGCCAAATCACATGTGTTTCTTTGGTCATTTTAAAAAAGCTAAGTCACATTAAAATTAGTTTTGTATTTATTTTGCACTGCCTTTCAATAAATTTATTTACAAGTATTATCTTAAAGGAAGATGAAGGATAAGAAAAAAGCAAAACAAACTTACAGCAATAGCAGCAGTATTCCCATTAACAGATTTTCCAATAGCAAAGCCTGAATAAAAAATAAAATATTCATATAATTTTATAAAAAAACAATTACTTCATGGTACTAAAAATAACATAATTCATGGATGGAGGAATTCACTATTTAAAAACAGATTTATTCTAGAATGATTTTAAGAAATAAAACAATACATTTGCACTTAAAATAAATAAAAGCAACTTCAATAAAGCACAAAAGTAGCAAATTAAACGCGTACATTCATTATGTTACAAAGAATTGTGTTTTCAATGCAGAAAAAATGAGCTTAGGAGCCAGAGAACATCTGGCAAAATTTATTGCTGGCTAAACAGACATTGTCAATTGCGCTCATAAAAAAAAAATGTTTGATCTCATAAAAGCAAAAAACGTCCAAAATTTTCAGAAAAAGATTTTTTTTCTTACTGAATATTTTAGAAAATAACCATGAATACTGCAGTTATTTTTTTAAAGGAGAGAGGGGATCAGAAACATAAGGAGTTACATAAAGGCACAACATGACTACACTATAACCTCAATTTAATGAGCGCCAAGGGACAGGAAAAAGTTATTGTTCAATCAAGGAACATATACATTAAATACTGCTAAATTCGAACCAGTGAAATGTATAATTAAATTGAGGAACTCACTAAATTCGGTATTGTTAAATGGAAGATATACTGTAATCGCATTTCCTGTACCATTTCATGACTGCAAGTCAGACAGTTTAATTCAAGAATCAAAAGTAGACAGATAATTCTTTTTTAACTCCCCCCCCCCCCCCAGTTCATTTCTGATTTCATTTATTTGTTTTATAAGCAAAATAAAGAATTATTTTCCTTTATCCTTAATATTATCATATTTATTTAAAAACTAAATATTAGTTAGAATATTTTTAAATTTGTATTTCATTTATGTATTGCGTTTTGTCACCTTAGACATAGAGTTGGTTTAAAACTAAATACTACAAAAAATTGAAGAAATAAATGAATAAAAAACCTAAATATAAACACATGCAGTCAAAAGCAATAATAAGTAACATAAGGATGCTCAAAATATGTATAATAAACATCAGATTAAACTAACCTGTAAAGGCAGAACTGTAAGGTTGAATATTATCAAAAGAACTTGTTTACAACAAATTGTATATGGGCAATTTCCACGAATTTTATGAACCTCAATTTTAAGGATATTGTATCTTAGACAAATAAAAAAAATTTAGGATTTCTAATCATTTCAGACTGGGCACTTTCACATAATTACAAACAATTAATATGGATTAGTACCTGCAAGACCATTTTTATTTCCAACTACTACTAAAGCAAACAATGACCTTACTCTTCCACGCTGCTTTGTCATATGAAACACAGGTTTAAACTGAAAAAGAAACACGTAAATGAATATATGAGTAAAATATTGTCAAGTAAAAGCATAACTTGGTGCCAATTAAAATAAAAGCTTCATTTCAATTACTAAATATTGCTTAAAAAATTAAAGGAACAAAGAGTTTACAAATTACGGTTATACATTAAGCGGAAAAAAGGGGGAAGGGAGGTTTTTTTCTTTTTTCGAATAAAGTTGCGGAAATAAAACAATTTGTGACCTTGAAAACATCTGAAATGTGAAATTCTTAATACATTGAATAAAATATTTTGAAAGCTGAAAACAAATAAAATACATTACCACTAGAACTCTAGAATCAAAACCTTCAAATGTTTCTGCAAAAAAAAAAAGGGGAAATGAATTAAATAATTTATGCAACACGCAATGAATGAAGCATAGTGTTAAAACATTATACTTAATTTTCATAATTTATGTACATTATTCAATCAAGTGGTGTGTCCTTTAAGACAGATGAACAAAAATAACTCAACAATATTGCTAAAAGAAATTATAAGTGATTTTATTTCTAACATTTGATCTCTTAATAATTTAAATTAATAAGAGATGAAAGTGTTATCTCGCATGAAAAAAAAAAGTAAAAGTAAAAAATTTTGGGTGGAACAAGGACTAATATTATATTAAAATAAAAAAATATAAAAAAATCCAACCCTGAGGTCTGCCTCATATGAAGATAAATCTTGCGAATCAGAACACAGATAAAATTTAAATACATTTTTTAAAAATTTTAGATGACATTGGGGAAACACAGAAAAGGAAATATAACCACAACTACTGAGTTTTGCTAGTCCCAAAAGCAGAATCAAAAGGGAAAATTGACAATCCTTCAAGGCTTTGCTAACTAAATTCAATAACAAGTAATTTATGTCTCAACAAATAGGAAATTGCAACAGATAAAAATTTAAAACCATTGAGCTTTCTCTCCTTGTCTTCCAACAATCAAATCATTACCAATCACATGAATAAAGGCCTAAAATTGTGTTTAAATTTATTTCAAAAGCTTATAATTCCAGTTTAATATAATCTTGAAGTTTCTAACAAATTCTATCATTATCAGAAAAATTGATTCTTTCCATTGGTACTAATATTTTAGATGTGTAAGTTTTCACTACCAACATTGCAAAAGAAAAGAAAAAAAGCTTATTGTCGCAGTTTTAAATTTATATTTTTGATAGTTAAAGGCTTTAAAAGATACTACTTAGTTAAGAACACTTCCACCAAGTAATTTTTTGAAGAAAAAAAGAAAAAAGAATTATCTAAATTGGTTCATCCTTAAGGAGCTACAATGCCACAGATAGACACTGACATGTCAAACTTATAACATCCTCCCTTTTTATGTTGGGGGTATAAAAAAACTAACTTGGAATGAAAATGAATGAAAAGTGTAAGATAATAATTTTTTTTCATTTAAGAAGTATCAATAATTACTCATTAATAACTATCTATAATATCTCACACCTGAAAAAAGTGTTCTTTTTGAGTGAAATCAGTAACTTCATGCATTAAATTTAGGGAAAATGTTTAAAGAAATAAAAACATCTATTTAAGGTAAAACCAAAGGTAATTAACACCAGCACTAAAAATTGATACTTGTAAAGCAAAAATAAATTAAAAAGAGAAATTATAAAACTGTAAAAAAATTACAAAAATATAAAATGGCATTTAAATTTGCAATGCTAATCAGATTTATTTCAGTTGATCTTTTAGTGTCAGTGTTTTTCTGGGATAATTTAGTTCTCCTTTATAAGTGTCAACTATTAGCGCTGTGTTACCAACTAGTGTGGGTGTCAACTACTGATGGTTTTACCTGCATAGACAGATAATTTTTCACATCCCTCAACGCATCAGTTATACGCATATTTTAAACAGGTTCATCACCACTCCTCTAGACTAATATTTACATCTTTATGAACAAAATTTCCCCAAAAAAATATCAATAGCTTGAAATTTTTATCAGAAATCAATGAATATACTATTAGTCTTTAGAGAAGAATTTGGGTAGCATAAGCAACACATTAAAAAAAATAGTAGTTTCACTTGAAACAAAATTTTATTGATAATAATAGGTAAAAGTCAATACAGTAAAACCCCTCCTAACAGACACCCCTCTTATGAGGACAATTTTTAATTCCCCAGTTCCAATGCAAATAACATTATTAAACACATGTTCTGCGGACAACTCTCCATTGCGGACAAAAAAATTTGTCCCATTAGTGCCCGCATTAGAGGGATTTTACTGTATTTCCAAAAAATATGCACATTTATCCAGAAAAACGTGCAAGTGACATCTATCTAACTCTGCAAATTGGAAAAAACTTCAATATCTTTACTAATGTAAAATGTATATATTAACCAAAATGCTGTTGAGACTTCATGGAAATTAATCTTACTTTAATAAGCATACATTTGAAATGCAAAAAATAACATGTTGAAATACGCACCATCTCCATATGCCTCTGGTGCACCTACACTGCGTCCAGGAAGCTTTTTGCCACTCCACCCTCTTTCTAAGGGATGTATTTTATAGGATCTCCTAGATGCTTGTTTGTCCCGGAGCTCTATCAACCGTTTTTGCCTTTCCTCATCGGGAGGCAATTCCTGCTGTCTTATAATCTCCCTACCTTGAACTATGGGTGCATTCAAACCTGGCCACACCATATTTTTCTTGCCTATAATTGAAATTTAGCAATCAGAAATCGAGTCAAAAGAAGAAATATTCACTAACAAA
Source organism: Uloborus diversus (assembly GCF_026930045.1). Taxonomy (NCBI): domain Eukaryota; kingdom Metazoa; phylum Arthropoda; class Arachnida; order Araneae; family Uloboridae; genus Uloborus; species Uloborus diversus. The sequence goes on along the minus strand of NC_072734.1, from coordinate 151,045,440 downwards.
GACCAAATGACATAACACAACTTCCCATACAATAATTTAGAGAAATGATTTGTATTGGTTATGAGATGTATGGGAAACTCTTCTTTGATGTGGCTTAGAAATGTTTTAATTAATGTGCAATGTATTTTTTGAAATATGTAATATTAATATAAGTTAATTAGTGCTTATAGTTTAAACAAAGGCAACATCAAATCACCGCTATTTCAAAAAAAAGTAAGTTAAAAATGATATACATCTGTTCCAACTATAAAAATATTGGTATAGGCACCAAAGTTTATAGTTAATTTTCTTTTCCTTTTTTCCCTTTAGGGACAAGGGAAACTAGTCTGTTGTGGCCATGACGAAACTTTCTTCTATATCTTTCTCATAATTCTGCTCCCTCCCCATTCTTGACGTGGAAGCAATTTTCACAACAAAAACAAAATTACGCATGCAAAAACTTGACGAATGTCCCAATGTCTGAATTATCGCAAAATCAAAGCAAAGAGTGAAAATTAAGAGTCATTTTAAAAGACTTGCTTGAATTAATTACAAATATTTTATTTGTCAAACATAAGGTGGCAACAGTTTAAAATGTTAAATCATTTTGAGATAATATTTCCAATCATTTCCATACAATTAAAATCACGAGAAATATGCAGACGAAAGTTTATTATGATTTATTTTTCTTATCGTTGCATTAATAAAGCTATTTTTATTCACAAAACAAAAAATAATCAGCACCTCTTGGAGTCATTGGCGCCAAACTTGAACCAACGCCTGTTTTCATATGGCTTCACATTTAATCCAAATTTCATCCAGAACGTTGCATTACTTCTTGAGATATAGCACTCGGAAAAGAAAGAACGTTCGATTGCCCCACCCCTTTTTTAGTTGTTGACACCAAAATAGAATCAGCTCTTATACCATCTAAAGGGCTACTTGTCGATAAATTTTTGTTTGATTACGTTCGTTATTTCTTGAGATACAGCAGTCCAACTGACGACAAAAAACGTTCTACAACTCAACCCCCGTTTGAGCTATTGACACCAAAATTGAATCAGCACCTGTTCCTGTTAGGGGAAACAAATGGACCAAATTTTGTTTGATTCCGCCAATTACTTCCTGGGTAATAGCAGGCACGCATAACTCAAGAAACGTCCCATTGCTCCCCCTCCCCTTTCGAGGAATTCACGCCGAAAAACAATGGGCACAAGTTCACATAGTTACACATATGTGTACCGAATTTCGTTTGATTTCATGTGGTAGTTTTTGCTGTAGAGCGGCCACAAAAAACTGGTAGCACACATACGTGACACACACACATGGACACGGACACACACACACACAGACAGGCAGACATTTTCCAACTAGTATGTTGTGGCCATCACGAAACTTTCTTCTATATCTTTCTTATAATTCTGATCCCTCCCCATGCTTAACGAGGAAGCACTATTCCCAACAAAAACAAAATTATACATGCAAAAACCTTGACGACCATCCCAATGTCTGAATTATTACAAAAGCAAAGCAAAGAACGAAAATTGAAAGTTATTTTAAAAGCCTTGCTTGAATTAATTGCAAATATTTTATTTGTTAACAAACATAAGATGGCAACAGTTAAAAATTTTAAATCATTGAGATAATATTTCCGGTCATTTCCATACAATTAAAATCACGAGAAATACGCAGACGACAATCTATTACGATTTATCTTTCTTATTGTTGCATTAATAAAGCTATTTTTATTTGCAAAAAAAAAAAAAAATCAACACCTCTTGGAGCGATTGGCGTCAAAATGGAACCAAAGTCTGTTTACATATGGATTCACATATATTCCAAATTTCAACCAGAACGTAGCATTACTTCTTGAGATAGGGCACTCACAATGGAAAAAAAGAACGGGCGATTGCGCTACCCCCTTTTTAGCTGTTGACACCAAAATAAAATCAGCTCTTATACCCACTAAGGTCTACTTGCCGATAAATTTTTCTTTCATTCCGTTCATTATTTCTTGAGATACAGCAGTCACAATTGACAAAAAAAACGTTCTATAGCTCAACCCCCGTTTGAGTTATTGACACCAAAATTGAATCAGCACCTGTTCCTATTAATGGCAACATATGGACCAAATTTTGTTTGATTCCGTCAGTTACTTCCTGAGGAATAGCAAGCCCGCGTAACTCAAAAAACGTCCCAATGCTCCACCCCCCTTGGAGGAATTCGCGCAAAAAACCAATGGGCACAAGTTCACATAAGGGCACATATGTGTACCAAATTTCGTTCGATTTCCAGCAGTAGTTTTTGTTGTAGAGCGGCCACAAAAATCTGGTCACACACAGACGTGACACACACACACAGACAGACAGACATTTTCCAAAAATAGTCAAAATGGACTCAGCACACCTCAAAACGTTCGAATCCGTCAAAATTCGAAAGTTTGCATGAATCCAACACTTTCTTCTATATATTAGATATAGAAGAAAGTAAAAAGGAAGTACAATTAAATAATAATAGCTTAAGAAAAAATGCACTGAATATATCAAATCATAAATTCAATATATTCAGTATATTCAATATCATCAATTTTTTTCCCCCTTCTGAATAACTTTTATTGCTCTTTTGTGTCTTACTGTAATTTTCAATATTTTTCAGTGTTTCTGCAAAAACTAAAAAGTTAATTGAAAGAATCAATACTATCAACAAAACAGAATTATGCAAATTGTGCAGTTATGGAAAAGAAAATAATAGATTCCACTAAGGCCTCAGGAGCCCATAAAAGTTGGTGTGACTGATATCCACTAAAAGTACACAAAAACATCAGATTGATTGTAGGAAGCAACAGATCAATTTTTTGTACCAGCAAAAATCTTGTTAGAAATGCAATGAATATTTGAACAAAGGCGAACATTTGGCCAGTCTGCCGAATATTTTTTCAAAGTTTAAATTAATACTTAAAAAACTTTTAAATTAGCTCCAAACATTTTTTAAATTTTAAGCCAAAGAGAAGTATGCGTATCATGCAGTGTTTTGCTTTTAGACAAAAATAAGTTAACTATTTGGCAGCCAAGCAGCTAAATGTTTGGTATTTAGCCAAACAACTATTCGTTGAATCACAAGTTGACACAAAATTTAAAGCACCAAATGACAACCTGAATCTTCTCTTACATATCTCTTAGCAACATACAGTCACGACTGTTTACAATAGAACTTTAAAAAGTGAATTTACGGCAATAAGGTAACAACTTCAATACCACTACGTGTTTTGCTGTGTATTATTTAATTTTTAATTGCTAAATTAGCTATAACAAAACTTTTATGAGAAAGCAAGAGCTCAAACAAGAGATGAATCAAGATGAAGGAAGAAGTATGACTGCCCCCCCATCAAAGGGCAGCTAAGAAATTGACCAATCTTGTGAAATCTTTAAGAAAAAGAAAAACAGGTTCCGGTGCTCAACTGAAATTAGAAAGTTATTTTTACTAAAAATAAAGCTCGTCCCCTCCTTTTTTAATGTCTTCATCCTTTAATAATTCAAAGAATAATAAATTCAGTATATTTTCAATAAGTTTTTTTTTATTTTCAAAATTTTCTCATGATTTATCCTGTTATTTCTATTTCTTATTAAAATTTGATTAGTGCAGTTTTAAATTAGGTAGCATACTATATATGAAGGATCAATTAGTTGCATTAATTAAGTAATTTTTGTAAAATAAGACATTAATAAATATTTTACTTCTGAAAAAAAAATTAAAAAATTAAAGATGTAAATCATTAAAAAAAATAGCTATCATTCACTCATATTTACTTATTTATTTTTTATTTATTTATTTTGGGAATTTTTATTCGAATTACAGTTTTATTAATACTTTGAATTTTGCAGATATTTTTAAAATCAACTCAATGGCCTTGTGCCACATTAGTAGCAGCACCCCCTTCCCCCCCTATTACCACTTGAATACTACTAGTGCTTCCAAATTACAGCTCAGTTTTAATTCTCATGGTCAAAGAACCATGCCTACTCAATGTGAAACTCTATAGACCAATCTATATTTTGAGTTACACACCAAGAAAGTTTATGTCATCAAGTGAAAATATAATGAGCAAAAGAAAAAGGTATTGTATTAAATTTTGCAATGCAAGATAAAATACCTACCGAAACCAATAACTTGTCCTCTGTTTAAATCACGAGCCATTTTTCTGCTGCTTCCTCTTCCTCTCCCTCTCTTCCTTCCAGCAGGGCTTACACTTGTAACCCCTTTCCATAGTTGCTCAGCAGTTGCTGAAAGTTCAAAAAGATAAATTTCTCAAGAGCGAATGGATACAACTGTTTTTATGGCATTTAAAAACAGCTCAATAAACTCAACCTAAAAATCTTACCTTCACACCAACTGCAGCTTTTGTAAAGAACAACACACTAAAGTACAAAAATTTTGTAATGCATTATTTTAAGGATTTAGGGGTTCCCAAAGTGCTGAGGAAAGACTTAGTACACTCTTAAAAAATTATATGAAGGAAAAAAAATCATATCTTCATTAGTATACAATAGTGAAAAAGAGATGCCTACAAACAACAAAGGCAGCAAGAAATATACCTATCAACAGAAGGTTTTAAGGATAGGGACTAACAGCTAGACAACTACTTAATTTTTAGATTTTCAAACAATTTTAGTTTAATTTGTCATTGTTAGAGCCAAGTATATAGTTCTAAATTTAAAATTAATGTCATAGAATTCATACTATGAATACCTTTTATAATACCAAATATATAAATTCGGTACAGATGTGATATACCCAACCCCCCCCATTTGGCGACATTCGATTTTTTTGCACAAAATTAAAATATTTTTCTCGCCAATGAGGCGATAATTTTTTATGCATGGCATCCCTGGCCAAACTAACCTGTGTTTAGCAACCCGAAGGCAATCTTACAGATCTGTTCAAACTTGTTTACTTGGGTTGTTTAGGTTTCACGCAGGAGAGATACGTGGTGTTGTTTCGTGCAATATACCTTACAGGAATGCTTATTTTGTGTTAGTTTAAATTCAGTAGTTGTGTTTTGAAGTAAAAACATTAGAAAATGCCAGTGTCTTCAAACTTGAAGGTTAATTAAAAGTTAACTCCAACGTGGTGTGTATCTGTAACGTGCCATTGTCATATGATGTATTGTTTTAGACTGAGTGTGAATATTTATACCATATAAAAAGGTAAGTTCTTTATTTTAGAATTCAAAAAAACCCTCTCACTTCCAAAATTCTTTGTTTTTACAAATCTTTGAGGGGTTCTTGTAGTTTTTAACTTTATTTTTACTGTATGTAAATTAATTTTACAGAAATAGTACGGTTATTTTGTTCTAAAAGTTAATTCTTATCGATGCCACGAATTATTTAGACATTCTATTAACGTGTCTCCTTTAGGTACTGAATTTTATGTTAACAATTGAAAGTTCTTTCGGTTGTACTCTTAAAAATGCTGAATTTTATTAATAAATCTGCACAATAATGGTGCATATTTCACACTTAAAACTGTGTCATTATTATACACTGAACGGAAGGAGCCACCCTTGGGTGTCTTCATGAAAATATACATAACTGTGACCATACTCCGACTGTAATGTATATTTACAGTCGGAGGGATAACGGACCGAGCGGAGCGAGGTCCTGGCGAGCCAGAGGTCTCATAGTACTTTCGTAAAGAGACCGAGGCAGGGCCGGCAAGCCGAGGTCTCATTACGAAAGTACTATGAGACCGAGGGCTCGTATCCCGGAGAAATGATGAAAAAAAATTAATGCATTAATTTCGACTTGTAATTAATACAATAATTTATTTCATTGTATTTTAATATGTTTACAAAAAACCCCGGCCCTGTACATTTTTGAAGCATATATTCGTGATGTTTTTTGTTGTGCTTTTATGTTGTTTTTATATATATTGTGTTCTGAAGTGCTTTGATCATGTTTTTTTATCTGATTTTTTCCTGTTGGCGCTAAAAAAGCATCGCTAAGAACGATGTACGACATATGTCGTCATACATCGTTTTCTTGGCGACGCTTTCTTGGCGCCAACAGGAAAAAGTCGCCAAGGGTGTGGGGTATATCACATCAGTTCCATAAATTCTTCAGAGAAAAAGTGACTAGATTATATTCTTGGAAACTTCAATGCTAAAATAAGTATCATTCCAGATTTCATATCTGTTGCGAAGTAAATACTTCCTATATAGTATACAAAGGAATTTTAGTTATTATCTATTGCTTCAAAAGAATTTACACATAAGGGTCTCATACCAGGGGGGGACTGCTCCCTCACTTCCAAAAAAGGAGCCATGCACTTTTCACAGTTAAAAGTTAATGATTGATTGAAAAATGATTTTTCATAGAGCGGATTGCATTATTTCACAAAGGTAAAAACTAAAAGTTGCGAATAAATGAACTTTTTCTCATCTTATAAAATAAGAATAAAACTTTAAAAGAGAAACTGGAAGTCTACGGTTTCCATCGATCTCAATTTTTGATACCATATTCCGTAATTTTAATTATTATATCAGTAATAATAAAAGCCAGCAATACAGACAATTAGTGCCAGGAGCCCCCTAACCCCTACACTCAATCAAAGGCACAGAAGCTCTGGTCAACTTGCTTAATGTGATTGGGGACAATGTTATCAATTGCTTATTGTTATCAAAATCACTCAGCCCAATTTTCCCAACTCATTGGTATATTAAAATTATCCCTTAATGTGATCATTACATCATTTAATGTTATCAGATTTTGAATAAAAAATAGGGTTTCTGTAGAAACAATCAAATTGCTGTCTACTCCAGATTTTGCAAAAAAATTAATCAGGAAACTAAAAGTTTATAGAACATCTTTCAAATACTACATCTTAAGAATTATAGATAGAAACATTACATACTACATTAACATAATCAAACATTTGGCAGACTGTTGGACAAATGATATAGCCGATGAGTCAGATGAAGAATGCATGTTGAGCCACCTACTAAAAAGAGGAATGCATTGAAAGGGTTGAAACACAGCATACAAGATGCCTCTGATGACTTTTAAAAACATAGTGCTTACAATCTTGATTGACAATTGAAATTGAAATTTATAAATGAGCATCTGAATTATTCCAGAAAATCAACAAAATGCTATTTCAAAATGATGTACATATATAAATGCAAGATGAGTTTATTCATTTATTTAAAAAATAAAAATGTGTGGTTAAATAAGTAAATTTATTTAATTTAACGATTTGTTAATTGTTATGATTATCAAAATCATGTCAACCAAAATGATTACATTAAGCGGAGATAATTACATAACAAAAAGCATCAATTACACTTAACCGGAAAAAATACAATTTATGAACATAAGTATAGTTCAACATCTCACTTACTTCTTGAAAAGAATGAGTGACTATTACGCCAACAAGTAAAAACGGAATAAGTCACAGGCTGCTGATTGATTCTAACTGAATTTATAATGGATGAAACATTCTTTACGCCTAAGGAAAGAAAACAATTTGAGGTTACTGAAAAATTATATTTTTAAAATAACATTTACAGATTATTGTTCTTAAAACTAACAGATAACTTTGATACACGGTTCGAAAAATATGATATTTTTGAAAATATCCGATATTTTGATATATATCCGATACTTTCAATTAGTACAAACTAAAGTCTTCAAAATAGTGAATACATCCTCAAATCACTCCTTATTTTCTTACATTATAATTACAATATGGAGACTTAAAATTAATGCTTCTCTCATTATTTTTAAGTCAATATCTAATATTCCATTTTACATTTCTATCAATTTTAATAGAGTTAATTTAGCATTAGCTGTTTTACTCATTTTTCATCTGTGAGCTACTTTTACAGTTAAGATTCAGAAATAAATAATATGCATTACTTGGTGTACAGTCATAAGATATTTTCTTTTTTTCTGAGTAATGTTTATTATTTAATTAGGCACTTTTAATATGATTTAAAATTATTACATTACTAATAATTTTATAAGTATAAAATACTAGTAAAAATGGAATATTATATTACTTTGTTATATTAATGATGTATTATACATCATAAAAATATAGAACATAACTTTTTGGTTATTTTTTATAATAAATTATTATAAAAAATAATTTAACTATGATTAATATACATTTTATTTAAAATATAGTCAAAAAAATAAATATCAAAATATCATAATATTTTCAAAATAAATATTGGATATATATCGTGATATATATCATGATATATATTGACAGATATAAGAAATAATAAATTGTAATAAAAAATGATACAACTATTAAATTCATTTCCCTCTTAATCCTTTTCATGAAACACTAATTAAAATAAATCAAAGTTTTTTTTTTTTTTTTTGTTCATTCTTAAACTACAAAGATTGGCTGCATTGCAATTATTATGCTGGTCTGTAACATATCTGGAATTTATACCTAACCTATAAAGTTAGAGACAGACATTACTGAATGATTAATAAAATATGTGTAATCCAATCTCAGTGCCGAATCTTCACTTTTCCCCTGTCATAGCAAATCTTTGAACTGCCACCCTTATTAGGGTTTCCAATCCCATAATCTTGATTCTGCAGGATCCCGCATGATATTTAGCGGGATTAATCCTGCAGGATTGAGTGCAAAATCCAGCGGGATTTTTGATCCCGTAATGATTTTGCATGATAACGTTTCACGATTTTTGCTGTCCATGAAACGAATATATTTATCAGAAATTTGAAGTTCATGAGCAAAAATTATTACCATGACCCCATAAGAAAAAAATCCATTTTAGAAAGTAGTAAAGTTTATGAGGATCTTTTGCTAAATGCTCACAATTATTTAATCTCAGTAAACCAACTGCAGCGGACATGCGTTTTCATTTAGCACATTATGTGGCGCAAAAATATTTTCCTATCCTGTGAGAGCAATACTTTGTTAAGACGCATTGGATTGTTTTTAAGTGCACTTTTGCGTACCAAACGATAGTCACTAATTGAGATGCGACTTTGTAATACTCAACAATTGGTGTATAAAGTTCGAGTAAATCATGTAACAATAGCAGTCCTTCCTAAAAAGCACAACTTTTTCTTTTTGACATAAAAATTTTACTTTTTGAGGAATTAAGTCAATCTCAGGGATTGGTTCCTTACAATCCCGAAATCCCGCGGGACTGAGATTGGGGCGGGATTGGAAACCCTAACCATTACCCATTTCCCTTCAAGTTTTTATATCAAGTTTCGTCGGGGAAAAATAAACACACACACATACACTAGAATAGGGTGAATTTTCTGCCCCGGGTCAGGGTCTCGGGTAGTTCCCTCCTAGAACCGGTACTGTCCAATCTTTAAGTTTCACGCAAATTTTCTAACAAATAAATTAACGAAAAATTTACAAACCTGTTGTAAAATTTGTTGCAAATAAACTCTTATATTGAACAGAAAAACTTTTAATAAGAAGTCTTTGGATCACCATATTTAAAAAAAAATTACGTAAAAAGCATTTGTTTACTTTTTTGTCACAGTTACAGTTACGTTATTTGGGTAAGGAGATAAAAAAAATAAAGAAAATCATAGGCGGTCCCTTTTATATTTCAATATTCCATAGAGATTTCTAGCTTCCTATCAAAATTCAATTTTCTAAAATTAAAAACTGTTGTAATGGAAGACTAAAAATAGCATTGGTTTAAGTGTTGAAAAGCTTTTCCTGCAGTCAGGAGGGATGGTAGATTGCTATTTGGGGAGGGGAGGGGACATGATGATAAATGACTTCCCACGCATGAACGAACCTGCTGTTTTGTGAGCCAAAATTTTCTGAAACTGCTTTGGTGTCAATGAAGAGAACCAAAGGGCATAAACGTTTTACTAAATAATTTCATAAGCAATGAAAAGGAGTATTTCAAATAATATTTACTTTCAAAAATAATCGATTTTATTTATTAAATCTTTGAACACAATGCGGGAAGGATAAGGATAATATTGTCGACGGTTTGGGGGGAGGCGGTCATGACCTCCGATCTTGTCTCCGGCCCTGAACAAAGTCGAATGGAATCTCAGGAACTGTGGAACCAGGCATTAAAATAACTCTTGGATAGGCGACGAATTGTGAGGGCTCGTTCGCAAACAATCTGTTTTTATGATATGATATTGACCTTGAACGATTGCAAGCAAATGTTGCAAACTTGCTAACAGAGCCCAATGGAACCCCGCGCGAACAAGGGTCCCACTCTAAAAATATCTTTTAAATTTTCTCCTGAAAATCGTTTAAAAAAAAGTTAAATAAAAAAGTTCTAATGAACTTAACTGATATTTATTATAATGTGCTTAACTGATAGTTAATCTGGGATTATGAAGTTACTTTTAGTCCGATTAATGGAGTTAGGGGGAGTTTCATGAAGCTTTTAGCATCTTCCAAAACTACTAGTCTCAAATAAATTTCCGGAAGAAAAATTTAAAACATACGTCCAGTTGAACATTTTAAAATTCATAAACAAGGCCGCATCGAATATACACACTATAAACCTACAGACAAGAGAAGGAAACTAGGTAGTGAGGAAACAATGTACTAATTTTTAATTAAATATACGTCCTAATACGGAGAGCAATAATGAAAGGGTCCAGGAACCCTATCCCAGTACCTTCTTCTTCTGCTTCTTTTTTTTTTTAATTTATTTATTTGTGTTGATAAAAATGCTTAAAATCAGCAGCAATGACAATTTCTCCAATATACAATTACCACTAACGTAAGGTCATTTCAGAAAAAAAAAGAATAAATAATAAACTTTAAATACTGCGAGCTAGATACGCGTAAAGCATCTCCATAACAATTTTAAAGAGAACAATTTGCCCATAGTTTCCATTCATTTCTTACAGAGCTGTGTCGTTCGTGAACGAACGGATCAAAAAGAATCTTTAAAGTGACGGATCCGTTCGTTCACTTAAAAAATGAACGGCCGTTCTTTTGAACGGTGAACAGTTTGGAAGATAAGGGGAGACTGAAGATACCTGATCCCCACGTTAGTTTTAAATTTTTTCTTCGGTGCAAATCACCAGTCTTTATTTTTAATTGCGTGAACAATAGTATTTTTTTCAATTGTAATTCAACACATCGTTTCGGTAAAATATTTTTTTGTTCATTTTTTTTTTTTAAAGGATCATGTCATCAAGAGATGCTTGATCCTACTGAGAAAATACGTAGACTTTTCATTAGATCAGCAATTTACCTATATGGATTTTGTTTTTCTACATAGTGTTTCTAAAAAATACCAATATTTCTACTTTTCTTTCTTAAATGATGATAATGTGAACACGAAATAACATTGTTTCAAACTCAACTAGGAAATTTGTAGAAAACTGTACACAACTTTAATGAACTTAGATGCTTTTGATCAGTTACTTATTCTCCAATGCAGCTGTGAACAATATGTTTTATAAATAAAATTAATAATTCTTCTAAAAGTAGCGCAATGAAGCTAAAATTTCAACAAGCAATAAAAAGATTACAATGATAACTACAAAGATTCTTATTTGCTTCTTGTCTTGCAATTCAATTGTTCTTGTTTTTCAATTGATTTTTTTTTTTTTTTTTTTGTGCAAACATTATAGTTGTTGTAGTTCTTAAAGTTCTACTCAACCAAACTGGATGTAGCATCTGAACACATTCATTCTCAGCTACTACACTTTTGCCAATGGGATTGGAAAAATAGATTGGTTAAGCACATTACTTTTTCGTTTCAAAAAACTCATTTCACACTTTGGACATCTAACTTTGCATTCTATGTAATTTACATAATAAGCAACTCTCTTTTTCGTTGTAAATCGAACTATAGCAAAATCATTTTTTTTTTTTTTTTTTGAATTGAGGCAAGGATTATCAATTTCAACTTGTTCAAGCTCATTTGACTGATCAGAACATAATTCATCAGTAGAGATAGTTTATGTTTATATGTTTGAAGTGTTATGTGTAAATAAAAACCCTGAGTTTGTTTACAAGGGCGAACTGATAGTTTAATTATTTAGCATATTTACTGCAGTAATTGTTCATGTCTATCACGTGTACTATGATAAATTTTACTATGTTAATGGTGTTGAATGTGTAAAATTAAAGTCAAGTTATACTGTAAATTATACTACAGTTACATTGTTTGAGCTGGGATCATGTATCCTTGAAACCAAAAGGATCAAGTATTCCTAATATGAGATTTTTACAAACATACTTGTTCTATTATTAACAACCAGTGGCAGTTTACTAAAAATATGTCTTAATTTTTAACGACTGTATATATTTAAAATGACACTTCGCTACTTCTTTTTTAATTGTATGTGACAGATATTGTAAGCTTCAGAATGCTTTCCTCAAAAAAAGTTTTCATTGACACATTCAGGCAATCATTTCTTGAGCTAAAACAAAATGACTGAAAAAGACAAAGTGTTGTCAGTTTTTATGTATAACTTTAATATTGTTGTCAGGTTTCAAAGCTCTACTTAAAGTTTTTGGTACATTTTTGATTCAGGGATCATTTATCTACAGGTATAAAGTATCCCTAGTCTCCTCTATATTGATGCACTTGTGATAAAATCGCTTTTTTTTTCCAACTATATTCATCTTCAAATTTTTAACCCTGAATCAATTTCAAATTTCCTTTTTCTCAGTGCAGTACAATTTGAACCTGTTTACTCTCTGATTTATTCATCATTTTTCTTTAATCATTGCAGTTAATTTGCAATTTTCCAATGTATCCATTAGTAATGTTTTGTGTAACTTGTTTGGGCTTCTAACAAAATGTTTGGACATTCCATCGCCTATCCCATGCTTCTGCTAAAATCCTTCTCATGCTTTCTGTCGCCAAAATTATTTCTAAAAATTCCTTTTATCACTTTTCTGGTAAACCTTTTGTCTTCTGTAACATCCCTATCAACTACCATGTATATTGATGTGGCTATATTTTTTACTGATTTTTAGTCTAATTTTTTACCTATTTAAAAAGTGTTGCGTGCGTTTTTTTTTTTTCTGTTCTCATCGGTACTGTGGAATAATTTTGAAGTCCCATAATATTTTAGGTGGGTCTTTTTTTTAATTAAGTTATCCGGTACTCCGTCTGAGCTACCAATATAATTGTTGTTACCTTTTTCGTTATGCATGGTTTATTGGTAATACTGCACGTATATATACAGTGTCGTAGTTGGAAAAACTTAACAACTTAATTTTTTGTCATGCGGAAATGAAACCTGTTATTTTTAGAATGGGGAACATATCTTACTATTCGGCAACTGAGAAATATCATACAAAATGAACTATACTTGCTTTATACATATAAACCTGAATAAAACAATTTTGATTAATTTTTCATAGGCATATTTTCATAGTTATAGAATATTTTTGTAATTTTTCCTTCAAAGAATATGACTGATCAAATGCAACATTTCGAATGTATGTGAGTATCTCGTGCAGAGAGATCACCTGCAATTTTTTTAAATGAACGAAGTCATTCAAATGAACGAGTTGAATGAACGATCCTCAGACGAATGGATCATTAAAAAGAACGACATTGCCCACTTCTACTTTCTTAATGTTTATACACATATAGACTGGAATTAGGTTTTTTAACCTTCAATAACAAAACATTTCTAGGGACAGACAGCCACCAAACCCTGACATTTCTCCTAACGTTACCGAAGATAACTTAAAATACGTTTTTAAGACTTCAATTTCAAAAGTTTTCAGGAGGAGGCTACTCGAACGCTCACCTTTACCTAAACTTTACCACTAAAGACTAACTAAAATTACATCAGTGAATTTTCAATTTTAAAACATTTTCAAGGAAGGAAGATTCACGAATTTCAATACATCCTCTCCTTCTCCCCTAATAACGTCACCAAAAGTAGCCTAAAATAGCGTTTTTTCGATTTAATTTAAATTTCACTTTTAGAAATTACTACCTAAAAGCGGACTCTGGGTCCCCCCAAGAAGGCGTAAACCCCGACTCCCAAACGGCGCAAAAAAAAAAAAAAAAAGAAGAAGAAGAAGAAGAAGCGAAGGTGCGCAGGTTTATGGATGAAAAAAAAATCTCCACAAGTTTGAGGCTGCAAAAAAAAAAGAAAAAAAAATAGAAAACCGAAAGCGCACACGCTCAAAGACAAAAAGAAATTAAAATAAAATAAAAAACGAAGGTGCACGGGCTCGAGAGCGCAAAAGAAAAACCAAAGGAGGTCAGGTTTGAGGGCACAAAATAATAATAATAGTAATAATAATAATAATAATAAAGCGCGAACGTTCGAGGGCGAAAATAAAAGTAAAATGAAAAAAAAAAAAAGAAGTTCGATAGGGAGAGAGCAAAAAAAAAAAAGGAAAGAAAAACAGAAGGCGCACAGGTTTGAAGGCACCCAAAAAGGAAAAAAAAGCAAAGGTGCTAAGGCTTCAGGGCATTAAAAAAAAAGCAAGAAGGAATAAAAACGAAGGTGCACAGAGGGCGTTTGAGGGCGCACATGCGGAAGGGAGCATTGGCCCGAGGGCCGGTAGTGCGGCGGGCCAGTCCGCCCCTGATACTACCACGAGAAAACACTCGATCCCTTCCTTCTTATGGATAGCCTAAATTGATTTCAATTTCGAAAATCCTTCCTTTTCTTCTATCGTTATCAAACAGAGCCTAAAATTGCGTTAACATTTCAACAGAAAAATTTTCGAAGGCTCACCAAATCCACTATCAGTTGCGTGCACAGACATTTTGGGACTCGTCACAAATTACTTTTACGGGCACTCCTCCATATTTTTTTCCCTTTATGTCCCTACATATATTTCACCCCTCATTTAAAAAATATCGCCCCCCCCCCCTTCAGGCTCAGGCCTGGACCAACAGCCCCCCACACTCCGTGCGCGCCCTTGTCCGCTGCCGTAACCAATGATAGTATAAAATCGCCCCTTAAAGCCTTCGATTTTTAAAGTTGTCCGTAGGACATCAACAAATTCCCTTTCTTCATCTTCATCAAGCATCACCCAATGGGGTTGTTTCCTTCTGTCAAAAGTACTACTTTTAGTCAGCGAAATTGATAAAATAAGCAAAAAAAAAAAGCATGGAGAAAAAAAAAACATGGAGTGAAAAAAAAATTTTATTTTCCCAACGCTTAGTTTTATTTAATTTTTAAAATGTCCGATATTGAAAATAAGGCGTGGTCTTTATGACGTCACAAATGATGTACTTTGGCGCATCCGTTTACCGTATTTCCACGTGATGATAATCAAGAAGCGAATTAAATATTGCGCTCTATGCTTGCCATCAACCATATTGTTGCCAACACATGTGAGTAAAGAAACGAATTAAATATTTTGCTCTAGAAATGGCATCAGTGAATGGCATTTTATCATTTGTGATGACATCGGCAGAAGCGTAAACAATAAAAGCGCGCCGATTAAAATATTTTTTTAAACATTAAAAATAGTCAAATTATTTAAAAAATAGTCACATCCTATGTTTTTAAGCATGCTCTTTCAGAAAAAAAAAAAAAAAAAAAAAAACTTTTAAAATTTCGAAAACGATCCCATTCTAAAAAAAAAATCTTGTTATTACGTATTTACAAAGAGCGCGCGTCTCATCTTTTGCATGCGCTAGACAATCGTTTTTCCTCTCTCCTGTAAAATAGCGGTTATGTTACTTACTTTGTTCTGACTCTGAGGTTCATAAATAATGATTTATTCTTACATAATGAAGAATGCATCGTTTGCTACAAATGAAGTGAAAAAATGGAAAAAGTAATACCACGTTTTTACCGAAAATAATTCAATAACATCCTACAATAGAAATAACTATTCATATCCTTATCCATGCAACATTTTTCTGCAACTGCCATCACATGTCTCCGTGATGTTTGATTTACCATGGAGTAAAAACTTAAGAACTTTTGATACCTTCGGATATAACCCCTAACGAAACGTAATTAAACCCGTGACCTACAGATGAAAAATTATTCAAAATGTTGAAAACGTATCAACACTTTAAATTTTGTGTCAACTACCAAGAAATTAACACTGCACTACGTTGCTTAATTTCAATAATCGATGAGGAACTGATTCTTGGGAAAAACTTATTCGTGGAAGCTGTTTGACAAATACGTGAAAATCCATGAAGCTAAGCATTTTTATGATACCACCAAGCCGATTATACAAACAGGATAAGAAACTATTTTAAGGCAATAGTTTTAATGAACAGACATTCAGTAGTTATTTTAATTAAAATTAGATGTTGAAGTGGAACTCATTCACGGGAAAAACCAATTTGCCAAAGCTGTTTGACAAAGATGTGAAAATTCATGAAACTGAGCACTTTTATGACAGCACAGGCCAAAAATAAATTTCAGTAACAATCTTCATTCAGGGTAAGATATCATTTAAATGCAGTAGTTATCATAACCATACAATCAATAGTCGGTTTAGTTCACATCGAATGTTGAAGTGAAACTTGAGGGAAAAAAAACAATTCGTCAAAACTTTTTGACAAAAACGTGAAAATTCATGAAACTAAGTACTTTTATGACAGCACATGCCAATAGTAAATTTCAGTAGCAATCTACATTCAGAGTAAGAAGTCATTTAAAGGCAGTATTTATCATTCACACACATTCAATATTCGTTTTAGTTAACATCAAATGTTGAAGAGGAACTAATTGTTGAGAAAAACCAATTCGTCAAAGCTGTTTGACAAAAACATGAAAATCTATGACACTGAGCACTTTTATGATAGCACATACCAGTATTAAATTTTAGTAACAATCTACAATCAGAAAAAGACCTTTTAAAGGCAGTAGATATCACCATCACACATTCAATAGTCGTTTTTGTAAACATCAGATCTTGAAGAGGAACTGGTTCTTGAGAAAACCAATTTTCAATGCTTTTCGAGAAAAACGTGTAAATCCATGAAACTGAGCACTTTAATGATACCTCAAGCTTGTAGTAAGTTTTTAAAAAGTCTAATATATTCAGAATAAAAAAATCATTTCAATACGATGAACACGCATTCAGTAGCTATTTTTGTTGACATAAGATGTTGAATTCCTGTTTCAATGAATGTTTTCAGCTGGACGTTCTTTCATTTTTATCTGGCATTGCATTGAGTAGATAAGGTCCGGTTTTACTCCGGTTCAGTCGTGATCTAAATCAGCAGCTATTTGAGACTCCAGAATATCAACAATACAATCATTCATAAAAAATAAAATCAATTGATACCAGTAATAAATAATACTTACCAGTTAGATTAGTGGAAAAACAAAACCAAAACCGGCGGTAAGATGCACTCAGTTTTGTTTATTCTTTTTTTTTTTTATCGGCCTTTTTCATTTTGCAATTATTGATCAAAATTATTTATACTAATGTCTTTTCTGTTTAAAAACACTATTTTACTATTTTTCAGCTAAAATAAAATGAGAGATTCAGCTGCCCCCAATGGTGTGAATGGTACTAAAGCGATATCGCATATTGAGTGCTTCCTACAGATGCTAATCATATAAATTTAATATTTATATGATTAGCATCTGTAAATTTAATATTTAAGTGATTAATTAACCTTATTGGCAGCAGCACTTATCTATTGAAAGAGCATAGTAAGACATGCTTTCGGACACATAAGTTATTTGCCCTCGTGTCCCCGTTATCGAAATATGAGGTCTTAAAGTCTGCTGAAAGTTTAAGAAAAGTCGCCAAATTTACAGTTTCGGGGAGTATAATGGAAGGCATCTTTCACTCTTTGCGGATGTTGCCTTGCCACATGCAGACGATAAAATCGTAAGATAGCGTTAATATCGCGCCAAATCTTGAAGTTTGACACTTGATGACTGGCCAACGACGATAAGTAATTTTTAAGTCAAAAAAAAAAAAAAGTCTCCCCCAGTATGCTCATTTTAATGCTTCCTATTTAAAAAAAAAAAAAAACATTATAACTGTTTTCTTGTGGTTCCTTGATTTTAGAAGTCATTTATATTTGAGAAATGTATTTACTGAATTTAAATGCTGAAATCTTTTGTTAATTTAAATATTACAAAGGTTTTAGCAATTCTTGTCCTGATTTAAATATTTTTAATATGCCTAGTTATGAGTTTAAGTCAAGATGTTTTTAACTTTTTAATTGTTTAATTTGTTTTAATTGCTTCACTTGAGTTTCTTTTTATTTAATTGCAACTATAACTATATTTTTTTTATGTTGTATAGTATTTTTAACGAATAAGTAATTTATGAGAGGTTGAAAAATATTTTGACCAGTCTGTTTCAAAGGGAGTGTAATAGAAAGGACACATAAGCTGTTTAAAAAATCTTCCTGGCAGAAACTTACAACTACAAAACATGTATAAGATAAAATAATGATCCTGAAACTAATTCTGTTCGCAATATAAGGATTTTTTTTATTTTATCATTAACACAAGTGTAATACAATAGACACTCAAGCCCTCGACCTAACTATCACAGTAAAGAATAAGACTATTTGTTGACTATCGAAATTAAAATGGCTAATTAAGCAGAAGCGTTTTACTATATTTACTACAGAGATTCCCTAAAATAGCATTAGACTCAATTTAATTGTTTGAGAAATTTATCTGTAAATGGATAATATACCCAATCCTCCAAGTGAATTAAAAAAAAAAAAACAGAGCTGTTTTTAGGACCCCCATCTAACCGGTGAAAATATAAATAGTGGTTGGTACGAAGGACCCTGGAGTGTGATGATAATGATGACAATGTGAGCATAAAAAATAATGAGATAGAAATTTTGGAATACAATTTATTTAGACGAAGGTTTTTTTTTTTTTCAAATCGCACTGCTGTACACATTTGTTATGTAAAAGATGTAAATTAAATGATAGTTTATGCATTGGTCGCATTTTACAACGATCTTAAATCACATTTTAGCTCTTTGTGATTTGAAACTAGGACATCTACTATTCTCCTTCTTGTTCCAAAACAAAGTATTTTTAAGTCCTTCATAAATTAGTACGTATGTATGAACCATTGATACTTGATTATAAACAATTAGATGGAGAGTCCATTGAAAAAATGATTAATGAGTGGTAACTTTTAAAACGTGCTGATGAGTGCATTACATAACTTCCTTTTACTCCAATTTAATGTCATTTCCCCATTACTGGCAATCTTAATGTGATTCAATACTTTACAAGGTCCTGATTCCTTTAAATTTATTAATCAACTAGTGGTACCCCGCACGGCTTTGCCCGTAATAGAAAAATTAAAAGGTCTTTTGGTTCGCCTGTATATTTACAAATGTATGGTGAATTTTCTCGCCAATTGGCTTGTACCCATCTTACGGTTCCACGTTATGATCATTTCGTATCTCGCCAATTGGCTCGTGCCCTTGTACGGGTTCCACGTTATGACAATTTTGTAATTTACTCGTCCATCTTATGATATTTTTTTCTTAAAGTTGGAATAGAAAAAGAACCACATCGAATTTTTGAAAAATCGCTTCAAGGTGCACACCCTCATGCTACAAACTAACTTTGTGCCAAATTTCATGAAAATCGGCCGAACGGTCTAGGCGCTGTGCGCGTCACAGACATCCAGACATCCTCCGGACAGAAAGACTTTCAGCTTTATTATTAGTAAGATTTCAGATTATAATAGTAATTTCTTAAGTATATTAGTGAATGTGCGTTTAAATACAATTTTATTTTATATGCTCTATTTCATATATACCTATTTTATTTCATATGCTCAAAAGAAAACAATGGAATTAGTTGCTCCAAAGATGCGATTATTTTTGAAACGTGTAACTAGATTGTAGTATTAAAGTGATAAACTAGAAAGGAGAAAATTGGAAAGGGGGACGAAAAGAGATCACCTTCAAATGCATTGTTATAAGTTCGAGTATCACGTAACCAGAACAAGAAAATGAACGATAGCGAAACAAATGCGCACTAAGTATGAACAGATAGATAACTTTATCTGTAATTTAAAATGTTTTCATCGTTGCTATTGATCCATGATAAATATCTGCTGATAACACTGTCTTTGGGAAATTTTGCAATGTATCTTTAAACTTTTGTTAAAAGTTTTTATGATGGTTTCTGAGTGTTTTGTAACATCTAACAAATTTTAACTGTATGCAAAATTTTTTGTTCAGAAAATTAATGCAAATTCTTAAGAGAGGCTTTACATTTAACGTTGAAACAATTAAGGAACATTTAGAAATTGATACACTCATTTTGAATCATAACTGAATTTATTATTATTATTTATTATTAATTATTATTATTAATTATTATTATTATTTATTTTCGTTTTAAATTATTTGGAAGGAAGAATATTATTTTTACTCATGAAACCTCGCAGAATATTTTTGCAGTTGCCCTTAAACAGTTAAAACGTTCAACAGGCAAACAGAATGACATTTTAGCTCTAACTTTGACCCCCCCCCCCACAAAAAAAAAACCTTGAAAATTATTTTTTTAAAAGCCAATGGAACGATGGATCAAATTCACGCATAAGACATGTATCTAAGGGCAAGTATTAAAACGAGGAAAGTCAGGACCATCACTAGCGTAAGTCCAAAAATCAAAATACAAATATGTTCTTTTCCACAGTTCCACCAAAACGAAGTAGAAAAATAGCACAAAAGTATTCAGAAATACATAAAAATGAATGGTTTTGCGAACTTTTGTGCTATTTTGAATAACGAGACTCAGACACTAGCTATGAAACCATGTAAATCATCAGTCTCTTTCATATATTACACTTTTAACTTTAATGAAATCGTGCGAAATTTAACAATATTTTTCACAAACATGAAATTTACATATAACTAGCATCAAAATTCTAGCAGGTTTAGCAGGGTTTTTTTCCTTTCCTTTTACTTGTTAGGCCCAAAGGATGAACTTTGCTTTCCTATGCGTAATCGAGATCCTACAAATAGGCAGGGTAGTACGGTAGTAGGTTTCATGATTTCAAATTTGTTTTTGAAAAAGCACGCAGGATCAAAATGTGGATTTTTGTAAGAGTAAAAGTAAAGCAATTCCTCAAAGAGGTAATGTAATCTAAATGATAGTTCTGGCTGTTTCTGTTAAACATCTAAAATAAAACGAAGTGTTTTCAGTTGAACGGTTTTAGCTTTCTTTCATCCTTCATAGATGGCGGCGATTCGCCTCCCGCCTCCACTTTTTATGGTTCATTTTTTTAATTTTATTTTCCAATTTAGAAGCCAAAACTTGAAATTATGAAACAAGCTGAAATGTCAAATTTTTCAGCCTAACTACCAGCCTAAATGCTTCTCCGGGGAAAGTTATTTTGTGCATAATTCATCAAAATATTGAAAAAAACATGAGTTCAGCTGTCAGATTTACATCAATTTATCACTCATATGCTCTTAATGCCAGCCTTAGCTAAGTTTTGTCCTTTTTACTTCCTTTTACAAAAAAGGAAGTATTGTATTCGCGAAAAAATTTTCACTCAAAAATCGACCTTAATTTCCATTTCGCTCACCCTCAAATGAATGGTTTTTTTTTTTTTTTTTTTTTTTTTTTTGCGTGCATATGTACCTAAGAACGTTTAAGCGCAAAAAGTATTCATTTTGACGATTCCCGAGTTAATTACAACGAGTTTTCTCGTGACGTCTGTATGTACGTAGTACGTATGTGTGTCGCATAACTCAAGAACGGTATCTCCAAGAAAGTTGAAATTTAGTATGTAGACTCTTAGTGGGGTCTAGTTGTGCACCTCCCCTTTTGGCTGCATTCGGGTGTTTGTAAAGGGGTCTTTTGCACCTTTTTGGGGGAAAATCATTGTTAATTTCGATGCAAACTCAAGTGGTGTTATAATTTTGCGGACACTTGGCGATATATCGCCAGTTTTTTGGTCGCCAAATTTTGTCGCTAACCTGGCGACAAATTTGGCGTTTTTTTTTAGTTTTCTTTTTTTTAAATCTGGTTTTAATTTGGCCACTGTTGGTGATATTGAGAGAGTTAACTATTAAATCACATTAAAATTGCCAATAATGGGAAAAATAATATTAAATTGGTGTAAAAGGAAGTCATGTGATGCACACATCAGCTCGTTTTTTTTTTTTTGTTTTTTTTGCCCCTCCCCCTCCCCTTTTCAGTCCCAATCGCCGCCGCTGATCCTTCACATTTTAAACAATTGAAGTTTTTGACTGATCTCAGTCTGGGCGGATACAAGGGGAGGGTCATGAGGGCAGGGCTCGACTAATTAAAGTAAAGCCCCCCCCCCCCACAATAACTTGGAAGCCCCCAGAGGACTCTATTGCGGAATGCAGTGGTTGATTTACAGGTTTGCGGTCCATCGGAATGCATTTTTCGGGATCTCTCTGTACATCACAAATACTATCATTTATCATATGGACTTGTGAATCTCCTTCGGGACCCGTCATAATTGTCTCATTTTAAATTCGTTACTGGCAGAATGAATAAAAGTTCTCATTTAAAGAATTTTTTTCCACTTAACACAAGTCATTATTTTTATCTTATTATTTAAAAACTACATGTATTGTTGCGATGCTACGCATAATTCTTCAATCAATTTGGGGCCTCTTAGGCAGATAGGGCCCTAGGCCCAGTCCTAGTAGGACTGTGCGGTAATCAGGCCCTGCATGGGGATCATAACCCCCCTCACCTAAACCGTCAACAATAGTGTCTGTCCACATTGTATTCAAACACTTTATGAATAAAATGCAAAGAATTGTAGTAGTCTTTTCAAGTCATTAATTATTTCTGAAAGAAAATGTTTGAAATGTTACTTCTTTTCATGACTTATGAAATTAATTTGTAACGTTTATGTCTTATTAAATGCTTCCAACTAGTTTCAGAAATGTTTCGTATCCGTTACTGTAGGTTCGTTAATGCATTAATGGGAGGGGGGGGGGGGGGGAGTCATGCTTCAGTATGACAGTTTTGACATTGAAAACGTTCACCAAAAACTCTGTTGATGCAATGACCTGATGATTAGTTTCTAGATATTCGAACACAATCCTTGTAGAAATTGGAAAGGATTTTATGCAACCTCAAGGCAATCTTCGCCAACTTTAGAGATAATCTCGATCATAATATATGCGAAAAATTAAGAACTTTAATATTAAAGCAATTTAAGCATTTTATATCATTATGTCCTACGAAGAAGAAATCCTTTTTGTGATCCTGGTTGGTACTAAGTTCAGATCAAATGAAAAAATTTCCATGTCTCATTATGAAAGATTAACCAAAATCATGTAAATTGATGATCAAGTGCCGTTTAATTTTTTTAGCTGGCTGAGTTAATACTGGAAGTTCCCACAAGGTGGCACGACACAGACTTCGCCACCGAAAATTTTAAGAGAAGGGCTAATTTTAAGGAGGTTTTGATCACATTTTTGAGGGGTTCTCTTTCTTGCGATGAGGGGTGTTTGTCATTTCACAGCGTTATCATTCTCTCCCTGAATAATGAAATTTTTATTAAAATTCCAAAGTACCAAAACATCACGCAGGCACAAAAAACCTCCCATCATCAATGACCATGTGTGGTAAACTTTCTGCGAGAGAGTCGAAAGATAAAATGCTTGTCATACTTTTGAGTTCATCCGAAAAGATAAGAATGGTATTATCACTGATTTTGCCTCTTCTGGATGCATAGATTCCCTCTTCGAAAAGTGTCCACCTCTCGTATGTTGGGTGGTAAAATCGAATCGTCCGATTTCACAAGAAACCTTAATAACGGAACTTTGCCTCACTTATCACGTGACGATAAGAATTTAATTTTCGGCGCGTAAACAAATTATGACGCAAATGGGAGTTATAAGAACGAAACGAGAAGGCACCACATGAGAAGTTCATTCCTGCAAAACGCAACCGAATTTGAGGAAGAGAGAGAGAAGGATTGAAGTAGAAACGAACGTATAAAAGTGGAGTCTGAAATGGTGGACACTGTGTTTCGCGCACGATCTTTAGGGGTAGCTACAGAGGGTTTGCCTGATCAGTATGCTGACGGAAAAGCAGCCAAAGTATGGGAAGTTTATATTGGAGAGAAGAGTGATCGTACCAAACATTATAAAGACTTTTTAATTCAAACTTTGAGAGATCACAACTGCAATCATTTACTGGACGTCGCATGTGGAACAGGGTAAGTAGCTAGATTTTACTACTAATTTAATCTTAACTAGAAACTACTTTGTTTGGTATTGTAATCATATCTTTTTCTTTTTCCAATAATTTTAATAGTTCTGACATCTAATTGATGAAATCTATGATTAAAGTCTTACCGTATTACCTTACCTTGTACATCTTAGGGTGAGAGTTCAAACTTTTTCTTTCCCATTTTGAACAGAATCAATAGTGTTTTTAAAATGATTCTCACGCTATCCTTATTATAGCGTTTCAATGGCAGAACTACACTTAGTGATGACTTAAGACTGACAGGACAGTAGCGCGTGTGGCAAAAATACACATCTTCTCCAAAAAGAACCTATAAACCTAAAGGGTCCCATTTTAGGACTTTTCTATTTTTAGTTTTAATAGTAATGACGAAATTGGCATCTAGCTTGATTAAGGAGTTGCCCTACTAAGTTTATATATTTACTTAATTTTGGTTGCTTGTTACATTCAGAAATAGTGCCTTGAGATTAAGACGACTTTCATAGCAGCCCCATCACTTAAATATCGATTAACCAGCTCGGTGGAAGTAAGCGTAGTTGGAAAAGATGGAAAAAATGCTATGCTTCGTAAATTTTAGCAGCTTAATTTAGAGTGTTGACATAAATAGTACTAAAATGGACTAGCGTCATACTTAGCGTATCGGGGGGAGGGGGGTGGCTTTCAAGTAGCGTGAGGGCGCTTCAGGAAAAAAAAGAAAGAAAAGTAAAACTGTAATCTAAGGTAACAGAATTGTTAAAGTTGCGTCAAAAAAAAAAAAAAAAAAAAAAAAAAAACGGTTGGTAAATAAAATAATACTGATTATTTTTCCGAAAGAAAATTTTTTTAACGATCTAGCTTCAACTAATATAGTTGCGAAAAAGTTACTTTTTTGAAAACACCACCTTTCGTAACCAGTCTAAAATAATAATAATAATAGTAATAATAAAATTAAAAAAACAAACAAAAGAAACAAACAATAGAACATTGAACAAGATAATTTGAACAGCTATGTGCGAAATAATAATCATTTGCAAAAATAAGGATGAGGAAAATTGGTTTGCTTTGTCTAGAAAGTTATGGCATTAGTGGATTATTATAAATAAATAATCAAATGAAAGATACAAGAGAACAAAACCATTGCTTCACCCATAAGTTTCATCAGGAAAACTATATTTGTATTATCTTCTATTCCTATTTTACAAATGACAGGCAAACTACAAGGTCATATCTACGCTCCAATAATTAATATTTGAACTTGCAATAAATTAATGTTACTCTTATTTAATTTACAGAATTGACTCGATTCTGCTATTAGAAGCAGGATTCCAAATCATGAGCGTTGATGCTAGTGACAAAATGCTAAAGTATGCTTTGAAGGAAAGGTGGAATCGGAGAAAAGAGCCTGCTTTTGATAAATGGGGTAAGCACGAATATATGAGTCATTAGTTAGACAATTTATTAGATATGTCGATGATTTTTACAGAACACATTTTGCGACCACTTTTCTTTTAAAATTAAGATACAAAATGTAACTTTAAAAAATGTAATTTTAGGGGTTTTTTTTTTGAAAAGCATAGTGTTATAAGAATTAACCTTTGTTCAAACTGGTCTATAAACCTTTCCAGTACTAATCAAAATAAATTTATTAAACCAAGTATATCTAGGACACACACAATGATTTTCTGCAATGCTGTTTTTATTTTTATTTTTAATCAAGTCCCTTTTCTTGCGATGTAGTCAAACTATACATTTTTGAGCAGCATTTACATGCTAGGTATCACATACACTTTCCTGCACATAGATCATTTAGTAAGACAATTTTTTTTTCTTCGTAAATAAAACTGCAGCAAAAGTAGACATTAGATAAAAGAAAAGCGCTATCCAGCAAAAACTAAAAACCATTTATGAAAGAAAAATTAATAAATATTCGAAGCAACAAAAACAGATAAATACATTACATAAATACAAACTTAATTTAAGTGAATAAACAAATTTTACAATTTGTTCTTTCAGTGATCGAGGAAGCTAACTGGTTGACTCTGCCCGACGATATCCACAAACCAAATGGTGGTTTCGACGCTGTCATGAATTTGGGAAACTCGTTCGCTCATTTGTTTGACGTGAAAGGTGACATGTCTGACATAAAATTAGCCATCAAGAACTTTCACGAAATGATCAAGCCCGGTGGCTATCTCCTCATCGATCACCGTAACTACGACTGCACTCTCAAGCACGGGAAAACTCCAGCTCATAGCATTTATTACAACGTAAGTACTCGCCACTTTCCTGCACAGAATTGTGAAACGATCAAAATTGTATTTTTGTCTTTATAACTCGCTATGGATATACAGGATGGAAATTAATTACTCACTGCTGTCCGACCATATTTTTTATGACTGACTCTAACAGGACAAAAGGCATAATTTGATCATATTTCGTTCACTTTGAAATGTCGCTGCTTCGATTTTTGTTAATTGATATTCATAAAAGCTAGGCCCGGATCTATAAATTTTGGGCCCCTCTGCAACAAAATCTGTGGCCTTACCAGAAGCCAGCAGTGTATATTTGTAACGTTAATCAGTCTTAGTGCAAGTTTTTTGTTTCAATATTTTTTCAATTTCTTGGGCAGTTGGGCCCTTTAAGGACGTAAGATCCCCCCCCCCCCCCGCACTGCCGCGTCAGCGGGTACGCAGATTCGAGCCTGCTAAACACTAATTTAGATGCGTCCACTTCCGCTTCTAAACTGGATGTTCACCTTTTGATCTCCTCAGTGGTTGAATAGTACATTTACATCAAAATCCTAATTTTGGTAGTCAGGTAACATAACACACTACAAAAGTTTTGGAACAAGGAAATTTTTACACGATACATTTCCCAGTCACGGATTATGAAATTTGGAAACATAGTAATCTCCTACTACAGACATAACTGCTCTAGAGTTTATGAATTTTTTTCTTATGGGATCGAAATTTTGAAGTCCATGTTAACAAACTGAACATCGTAGAGAATCTGAAAACTGCCATAAAAAATTGGAAGCATTCATCAAATTGAAACACTTGCAAAAGTTAGATCGCTGTAAGCACGGCAATGCATGCGATTTAACGGAAGACACATAAAGTCAGCAATTTTCAAAGAAAATAAAGCGCAGGTTGTTTTCTTATGAATTAGTAACTGGAGGGAGCTAGTACAATCATTGGCTTAGGAAAAGCTGATACAAAGATTCCAAGTCACATGACTCAACGTTGATGAATGGGCGACACGTTTTGCGTAAAACAAATGAAAGAAACCCGATTTCATTTAATGTTTTACTTGAATGCTATCATGTGACTTTACGGTATTTGATTCAAGAATAAAAGGCTTCACTCTCTTCACCTTTTATTTATTCTCAATAGTTGTTTTTTTTTTTTTTAACTGGCCATTAATATTTCAAGGAATTGCCGGGAAAAGTAGGTTTTCTTTAGATGTGATAATAGAAAGGAAAAGAGTGAATTTAGAAAATTGAAACGTGAACATGTTTCTGAAGCATCATTTGGATGAGTTTACTCGAGAAAAATTAATCGCAAATCGTAGAAGAATAATCGGGAGGAGGCCGCCAAATTACGAATATTCCGCAGAACTCAAAACCGTGTTAAAATCGCTAACAAGAAGTGACCAGCATTTTATATTTGAAATTACATTTAGGTCTGTTCACAGCTCGCATTGTAAATTTGTTTTCGAAGCCAGTGTATGTTCATAATGTGTATTCATGTTCGGGAGAGTTATAAGATTTAGACACATCATGACACATTATTTTCAAAATTTTTAGCAAAATACTACTTTTAATTTTTAAACAATGTAAAGAGATCTTTATGTATGTTGTTCTTAGTGATTCGCTCCAAGCTCTCTTTATTTACATTTAGAAGGTCATGATCATGATCTTCTCTATTCCGTTTCTTATTTCTTTTGATATCTTTATCATTCTGAAATATTTCTTTTTAATGCTGCATTTGAAAGATAAGAAAGTAATCAGACAGAAATTTTGTTCGTTTGCAATGCCCTAGACACAAAACTCGAGGAAAAGATAACATTTCTCTTTATTGCTTATCGCTTATTAGAGAACATTTATCAATTACGAGTAATATTTCCATCATTTCATAAAGCAGATTGTATAAACTTTAAGTGGTTTCAAGAACAGAACCTTTTAAAACACCTTATGGACCAAAGTAGGAGTAAATAAAAATTTTAATTAGGTCACAATAAATAGGTCTATGTTCAGTACGTTGTGTTCGGATTAATATAAATGAATCAGAAAACATTTTGCTCTTTAACAAAAAAAAAAGTATCCACTTTTAGAAATCTTCTGCAACTATAAAGAAACTTCATATAAAGAAACACTAACCTGACAGCAGCAAATGAGAGTTCTGAGTTCATGAACTAAATTTCATCATAAAGTTTCGAGTAAATCTACTTCTCTGATAACGCAATTCGCGTTCTAGTTGATTCTAACTATTAAAAAAATGAAGTGGTCAGTTTCCGCTTCGAGTTCACATGCCATCTCTCCGTGGTTAAGCTTTACTGAAACACGCTAATTTATTATAAGATTTCCGTTCAGACACAAAAATAAGCATATCGTGGGGTTACAGCTAAAACACGCTAAATCATTTTTGGATTTCAAGTATTTCTTGACCACCAAACTCAAAACACTCCTGTTGGTAAAACCAGTTAAGTTACTTTGTCTCTTTTTATTTTAAAAATTTGGTAATCACATTAAGAACTCTTGCCTAATAGTTTTTACAGGTGAAACACAAAAATAAAAAACATGTTTTTTGACTTAGTGTGTTTCTTTTACTTTGTAACCAGACGACAGGTACAATGTTTATATGCAGGGTATCTACAAATTAGTTAGCAGAAAAGAATGATTTATTGAATGTAATTTACAGGATAAAAATGATATTTCAACTGTCGTAAGATAAAGAAACGGCCCAAGCTTACCGTTATCCCAAATATTTGACTTGGTTGCTACAGATTTGTCAGAATATCTCCGTCGATCAAATTGATTGCAGTATAAAGATCTTTGATTTAGCTCAGGAATGGATGCAGGAAGTGGCTGAATGTAAACTGACTTGGTACCCAGTTAAAATGTCACTTCCAAAATGTCGCGTAAGAAAATGTCTCGCGACATTTTAACTGTAATACCAAGTGAGTTTACAATCAGCCTCTTCCTGTATCTATTCCTAAACTAAAATAAAAAAACAACACTACAGTGAGTTTGATCGACGAAAACATGCTGACAAATCTGTAGCAACTACTGATTTACCAATAGAATATTTTCAAAGTAATGAAAGGAAATCACCAAGTTTACCATCGAACATTTATGCTAATGGTAAAATTTGGCTGTTTCTTTATTTTACAACCTTAGCCGAGGCTTCAGGGCAGTAACTTACTGCTTAATATTTTCTGTCCTTTTTTTCTTTGTAAATTGCATGCAATGAATCACTCTTTTAAGCCAACCAATTTTAGACACTCTGCATGTGTGCAATTAGTTTGAAAAAGTGCTTGCATTTCATAATTAGTACGATGCAAATATAAGGAGATTTGGCGACTGATACTGCTGTTTCGGTTGCTACGGTCTCAAGTAAAAAGTATATTCAAATTTTACGAAGCGCTTCTCGTCATTTATCGAAAACGAATTTCTTCTACCCTCTACTGGTGAGGTCTTACAACTTAGGTTACCACTAAAGTCATACACCTTAGAATATCTGCACTTTAGTATTCGACGGTTTTGTAATGTTTACATATGTGATGGTTTCATGATATTTTTATATTTTATATGATAGCAGTTATGATACTTTACTGCCGTGGTAAGGTAAAGGGCAGTATCTGCAGAAATGAGATTTTGAGACTAATTGAAGAAATGCGCTTTGGATTCCATAATAAGAAAGGCAAATGTTGGAATTTGACGTCTTTTTCGTGCTTTATTTTCAGCAGAAACCAGATAAGCTCGTACAGTAAAGCTAAAGTTCAACCGATGACAAAAGTGCAAAAAAAAAAAAGTTTGCAGATACTGCTTTTTATGGTCCCGCCACAGTATAGCACAAAAATCATTTGATAAATTTCAAACTTTAATTTATTACATTTTATGGAGTGCAAAAGAAGTATTATGTAGGGGCTACATACACAGCACCTCATCACTTATCCCACAGAAAAAAAAAATCTTCTCCAGTTAAGATTTAACAAGAATGGATGCTATTTTACACATGCTAGCAAATGCTGTTTGGTTAAGTGATTACGTTTTATTGATGTAGTATCCAAGTTTGTTTTGAATCAAACATGTGCCGATAAGCAAAGAAAGACATTAGCAAAAGAAGAAAAATATCTTTATCTTTTCTAATAATAAAACTGAAAGTCTGTGTCCCTGTAGGTCTGGATCTCTGTATGTCTGTGACGTGCGTAGCACCTAGACCGTTCAGCCGATTTTCATGAAATTTGGCACAGAATTAGTTCGTTGCATAGGGGTGAGTGATTTTTCGAAAATTCGATTTTGTTCTTTTTCTATTCCGATTTTAAGAACATTTTACCCAGCAAATTATCATACCGTGGACGAGTAAATTACCAAATTATCATAACGTGAAACCGTAACATGGGCGAGCAAATGAACACAGCAAATTGCCGAGAAATCCGTCATCCATTATTTGTAAATATACAGGCGCACTAAATGATCTTTTCCTTTTTCTACTACGGGCAAAGCCGTGCGGATATCACTAGTAAATAATAAAGCTATTTTGTAGAAGATTCATAAAGTATCAAAATTGTGAAAGCATTTAACAAAACATATTGAAATTTGAAATAAATACAATATTGAACAACAAAAGAAACAAAGCCAGAGAAATCGAACTATAAATTTAAAACATCAATAGGTATTTGATAAGGAATAAGTGTGAACGGCACCTAAATAGTACATAATAGTGCCCAAATGTACTCATTTAATACTTTCCATTTCAGAGTAAACACATTAAAGATATCCAAACTTCCATCTTGTACACTGGTCAGAGTCCCACGATGGTGATGTTGGATTATACGATGGACATATCGGACATTGTTGGACACTTCGATCGAACGGACAGTGAATTTACGAAGAAGGGAAGATATCATGGGTCACCGGTTGAGTAAGTATTTATGAACTTTAATTGATTATTACATGAAAAAACTCGACTTTGGCTAATGAACTCAACGTTAGCTACGAGTGGGATACATTTAGATTTACCCTAGTTTATGGAGTTCAATTAATAATATGAATTTAATTCTATGAGTAAGTGTTGATATTACCCTTAAAAGTATGAAATCCGTTATTTTATAGAGTACCTAGTTATTTCATGGAATAACGACCTGCAGCCCATTAAAGTGTAAAATAATCTATATCATATATCTTGTACGACAGCTCAAAGTTGAGGTACTGGTCAGGGATTTAAAAAATGTTTTAGTAAAACCCAGTGTGTCAACAAAAAATGTTTTTGTTTTAGAAATAATGTTCTTCGTAATTCCAAGTGTCGTTTTAGTAATTCTTGTTGTAACAAATGATTTTATGGTACGTTTCTATAAATACCATTTATACGATGCAAAAATTAGATAAATTGCTTTTTTTTCATTTTAATTGTCTATCATTAGTTTATTTATAGAATACCTAGTTGTTTCATTTTGGATAAATTGTTTATTTTGCACTTTAACTGTCTCTCATTTGTTAATTTATAGAAAGCCTAGTTATTTCATAGAATAAATAGTTAAAGTGTCAAATTAATAACATATTACGCACTTTAACGCGGACACGATCAGTTATTTCATGGAATAACTAGGTATTCTATAAAATAACTGCATTATATACTTTTACGGTAACATTGACACAGGGGTTCCCAAAGTGAGCAACGCGGCACCCTGGGGTACCACAAGTAGAAGTGAGAGGAACCGAGAATCGTTTGGCATCAAATCTTTGTTCTTAAGGAAACAAACGTGTAATGGTTACTTATCAAAGCCTCACCCTGTGACAAATATTTCACTTAAATAGAAAACAAAACAGATGAGTGGCACAGTTTATGTTAAGAGTAGAGATGGTAACGGTCGAAAAAAAAAAAACTGGAAATTTTGGGGAAAAAAAGTTTTATTACGAACGGTTTATTAAAACTGGGGAACAATTCAAAATTTTAAAATGTCTGGCACATAATTATATGTTCAGAAAATTATTGTAATTACATTCCAATGATTTTTTTGTTTAAATATTTTTTTATGTTCAGTATCAAGCACGAAGCACTAATTTTTATGATGAAAGCTGTAAGATAATTTACTTTCCCTGTACATCAAAGTTTTACTTGCTGCTTTGATCATTAACCGTGTAAATGTGCACAAAGAACGGAGTTAGTGTATAAATAATATCAATTAATGGAAATATTCAAACAAAACTTATAATATATTGTTAGGAGCCCGGCACACTTCAAGAATTTTTTTAAATTATGGCACAGTTCTTGCGAAAACAGAGGAAATCAATTTACAAATATGTACAATAAAGTCGTTAATAATTGCTAAAATATCCGTAGCAATTAGGCAAATATCAATGTCACAACATGTTTTATGATTTATTAAAATGTTGCGACATGTTTTATTATAATTAACTCATTCTTATTTTATGATTTATTAAAATGTTGCGACATGTTTTATTATAATTAACTCATTCTTATACATTTTCTTTTTTAAAAGAAAATGTATAAGAATGAGTTAATTATAATAACACATGTCGCAACATTTTAATAAATCATAAAACATGTTGTGACAATCAATAAACACCGTAAACTCAACGGTAGTCACGTCTTTACATCTAAATACCCAAAAACCCCAAGTCAAAATCACATCTTACTCAAAGTTAATAATTGATTGATGGTTTGACTATTTTAGGTAATTTTGGAAGTTTTTATCAAAGAAAGCAATTGGTTAATTTTTTAAAAGTATAAGTTTCACCTTTCTGTCAAAAAGAAAAAACAGCATAACACGAATTGCATTTATCTTTTAATATTTAACGTTTTTTATGTTTTCTGAGATAATAGCTATTTGCGAATACATATTTATTCGTAAAATTCAACTTCTCCATTTTTTCCGAATAAAAAAAAAAGTTTTTTTTTTTTCGTCGCCACAAAATTTGCGGAAATTAAGAACCTTGAAAGGTTTTATATTAAGCAGCAAATAATGAGTGAAAGAAAGCTCTTTTACTACCGATTTTATTTACAAAATCATACAATTATGTAAACATGGATTAACTACCTCTCTCTATTATTATAATAATACTAGTAGACTAATAATAGTTATTGGGATGCTGTGAGAATATTCTTTAAAGGAAGTCAAGACTCGGGAAAGCTTTGAAACTTATGTGTTAACAAATTTCGAACATGAAGTTCACCTTTTTTTTCAAACTGTGATATTGATTCGAATAACAAACGTGGTGGAATATTATTTTATAAAATACTAGCTGACCCAGCCACGCGTTGCTGTGGCAAAGAAGTTGGATTAAAATAAACTTTTACTCACTATTTTGATAGAATCAGGGCGTGATTCAATGTAAAAACGATTCATAAATGTTCCTGGAAAATTATGGGCAGCTGATGTGGCCAATTTCTGCCAGTAATATGTCATGCCGAAACCCGGAAAGTTTTCCGATAAAAGTTAATAACCTTTCTGAAATTATCTCGGTAGTCTCTTGAGAAACTTGAAGATCTTCCCGTTTGAAGCAAGCTAGTCGTGTTTCTGGAACCTTAGTGTAAACTTAGGAAGGGATAAAAAAAAAAGCTTAGCACCTTTCTGATTTATTAAGGAACTTCTATAAGCAGTAATGCAAACATAGCCAAAGCTTAGCCAGAACTGCAAGCAATTAACGAAAATTTTTACTCAGTAACGTTTCGGATTTGTTTTTTTTTTTTTTTGTTTGTTTTTTTTTTACCGTGCAGGCTGAAGAAAGTACTTATTGAATTCAATAAGTACTAACTAAATTTTCTATGGAAAAAGCACTATACTTACGCTTGGTAAATTTTGTAAATATAACTTCCGCAAAAAAAAAAATATATAAATTAAAAATAACTTGAAAGTGATAGTAAATATCGAAACTGATTGTAAAATAACCGAATGTAGAAACTAAGCATAAACCACCATACACTTTTAGATTCTACACTACATTTTATTCACATTAGCTTTCTCTATAGTTTGTAATCAATAACTTCTTTACAAAATACACTAACTAAATTAAAGACGTATAAAAATTAAATTTTTTCAATGAAGTAGATAACATTGACTTCGAACTATTGTTTCTATTATTTGAAAACTGAAAACTGTCTAAGCACTAAGTTGTGCACAATGTTCTTGATCAACCAGTCTTTTGCTAATACGAAAAGTATGATAACTTTCCACGTGTGAATAGGCAATATTTCGTTGCCCATAAGAGAAATATTTATGCTTCAAGTACAAACCGAAAGAAGACATTTTTTGTTCTTTAAATCTATTTATGGTCTTTGCAAAAGCTAAACGAATCAAAAATTGAAGCCTTTCAAATGTGTTTGAAAATTATGACGCTAATAATGGATTACGTGGCAACACAAACATTTCTCCTTTAAACTTTTCCGACAAATATTGTTGACTTTATGTAGAAACGTGTACCGTTGCGTA